>NW_017309479.1:19193-26321 GCF_000935625.1 Nanorana parkeri
GGGCAACATGGAAAAAAACACCTATTTTTCAAAATGACATGGTACAGAGATGGCTTTAATCTATATGTGGTGTTTTAGAACATTACAATCGTGGACAGTGTCAGTGATACTGTGTTCTGGCATCACATCATTTGTGTAAGTAATAAACTTTTAAAATGTTACATTACTTGGTTCACATAAAGCGCAGCATCCCTATATGATTAATTTTAACTTGAATAAAATGGGTTTTTTTTTTATATAGATTTTGCTGCAGCACATGAGTTTACCTAGCAGTAATAGTCAGAATTGAGCATTAGAAAAGTAGACAGAACAGATTGAACTGCTATCTGAAAGTTGAAAATAAAATTTGTAAGGGGTAAAACGTACACCTGGAAGCCTGCCCCATTTCCTTTTTCTTCTTGCCCACAGCATCCCAACCCTCCTCCTCATGCTCTTCCACTGACTGATGATGCCCCACAGGGATGGAGTTAGAATAAAGTGGGCCAGAAACAGCAGGAAGCCCTCCATCTGCTGCTGTGCCTCCAGTGCCCGGTCTATTACACCATGCAGTGTGTGCTCTAGCAGGAACATGAGGGATGGTGTTGCTGATCCCCAACTCATCACAGCTCACCATTCTGGTCATGACAGGACTGTACATGTGTCCTGAATGCAGAGCCACTAATGAGGTAAAAAAAATAAAAATTCCCCATTGCAAGTCCTTGTCCCATATTCACACAAGTACTCATTTATGACCTGCTGATGCACATACAGCCACTACATCATGATCAGGGCCAAGTTTTTTTGGCTGGGCATGTCATATATAAGGTGGTTGCCAGGAAGCTAGTGTTGCCATTGAATTATAGCCAGCTGTGTAGCACCTGGGCATGCCCGCCTAAAGTGGCCCTACAATCTTCTGGGCTGCTGAAGCACATCACATATGCCAGGGTTCTGCACCACTAGGGTGAGGAAATATCAGACGTTGCATGAAAAAAGACCACATTTCTTAGCCCTGAGTAGCAGACCTAGGCATTCCAGTGGCCTGCACCTGTGGAGCTGTGCCCTCTGGCAGCATAGAGATGCTGCGCCCTCCACTCCTCTTTAAGCTGCCCCTGAATGACATCTTCCCTCACTGATGCTATGCTTCTCCCTTGCTTTCCTCCTCTACATTCTTGGGCACACAGGTGCTGTCTGTCAGAAAGAAAAGCAAGACATGCCCTACCTTTCAAAGGTGTATGTCAACTACCGCTTTGGCCTGGGGATGCACTTCCTGATTGCTCTTACTAGCTGCAAATGACAGACCTCTGCCTCTTTGGTGTACCTTTGGTGCCCTTGACGCTGTGTTAATTATGTGCAGTACACTGGACCAAAAGAGAGTGCGGTGGTTTGCTGCTAACAAAGGGCAGTATTGTATATGTCCCCAACAAGATCACACTGCTATGCCCAAAAATTAAAAAGACCCTATCAAAATAATATCAAAATAAAATATACCTCCCACATAATAAGATTAAAATAAAACCTTAAACCCCAAAACACCAATCCTAAATAATAGAGCCCCAAAAAAAAGTTAAACTAAGGAACTAAGGAAAAAAATAGAATAACCCCAAGAAGGGTGGCCAGCACCAGCTAAACCAGGGGTAGGCAACCTCGGCTCTCCAGCTTTGCTGAAACTACAAATCACTTAAGACATTGCAAGCCACAGGCATGACTCCCAGAGGCAGAAGCATGATGGGATTTGTAGTTTCAGCACAGCTGGAGAGCCAAGGTTGCCTACCCCTGAGCTAAACGGCAACAGAAGTTGATGCTGACACATACAAAAAAGTAGTCTTAAAAAGGACTGTTGGGTTTATTCACTGTGAATGCCATGGGTGGTACACAATCACAACACAAGGCAATTCACAGTAATGGAGAACTAATGCCACTGAACAATACAGTGAATACAGAAGGGGGGTGGACACTCCACTCTTTGCAGCCCACTGCAATGTAAGTCACTGTAATGTAGCAGGGGCGATATGCAGCCCTGAAAATAGCACTGTACAACTCTGAGCTAGCACTGTACAGGTAGCACAAAATGTAATTCCCACACAAAGCTGTCAGCTGTCCCTCACTAACTCCAACACACTCTGACAAAAGGATTCTGGGAGAGCTGAATTTTATAGGGAGGGGGCTGGCACATTTTCCAAGCCCCATTATTGGTCATAATTCTTTACCTGCCCACACTTCACAGGTCAGACAAAGCATGATAGGGTTGCTTGTGGTGCTCGGGTGAACTTGCCTATAAGTTTTATGATTGGGCATTTAGCGAACATGCAAGTTTGCTACAAACTCAGCGGTGAATGCAAACCTTACCCCTGGGGCAGAGGCTCTGGTCTAAAGCTACAACAAATTTGTTCATGATTACATACTGTATGTCACTGGTCATCTAAGAGCGGGCACAGCCATGATGTATAGAATAATCGTTGGCAGTAAAAGGATTTAAAGCATCATGCCCACTTTTTAATTAGTAACAGCCATTATCTCCTTATTTTGTCCATAACATCTCTGACATCTCTCTCATTTCTAACACCTTTTTTTTTACAGTATTAGTTGATCAGCAAAAAATGTCAAACTCATCTGAAAAAGAACCAATATTTGGTACACAATTGTTTCATGTTCTAGTTCAGTTTAGGTACATGACAGTCGCCAAAAAAATTACATAGTTACATAGTTCAACCACTACTTACAAATTACTTTTATAAATTAAATTTTTACAATATTTAGTTTATACATAATCTTTAGCAGATGCATCTTAAAGTTTATAATGACGATAACAGCTTGCGGAAACCTTTGTGTTTCTAGACCTGCAGCTCTTTAAATGTCAAAAAGAAAAGTTTAGTCATAGGTCACGGAAGAGCCCCTTGCCAAAGACAGTTAATAATTTTCTCTGGAGAATTGGTCAAGAATATCCACATTATCCTTACGCATTGTGTGTTGTAGTTTGTAAAAAGCAACTCAGAGAAACTAGTAAACGCATCTGGAACATGCAAATAGGAAAAAGTCCAGATGGAATATTTTATGGGAAAATTGTTTGGCTAGGGGCATTAATAAGTCCATAAATAAAACCATCAGCATCTAGATCTGAAAATAAATGTTTTTACAGAGTAGATGAATGAAAACTTGAACACAACACTAATTGATTGGGATCAGTAGATTTGACTTATAGTAAGAGATTCTCACTAAACTCTCCAAACAATAAACTGAACTTCAAAACCTGGAAGCATTGAATTTAACAGTTCAAAAAGACTCACATTTTCCTCTCCATGTGATGTTGCAAACGTTGATTAGCTGTTGATGTACCCATCAATGTTAACCTCTTCAACTTCTGCCCACCACTGCAACATTATAATGTTAGCAAACAAGAACACAATGCTTTAAAGAGTTTGTCTAAGCAGACAAAGATATAGGCGGGACACTAAGGGAGGATCTTTGGTCACCATGAATTTCTCAGATTATGCTAAATAAATTATTTTGAATTGTCCCTAGTTTAGGAAATCAGGATACCACATCCCATCTTTGAGATACAACATACAAAACTATTATTCCAATGACTTTTTAGATGTCAATATGGCGAACACATAAAAGCTTTATAAACAAAAATGTTTATTCACCCTCATGTCTAAAATCCCATTGCCATAAAACATAAAACAAAATATACTAGGCCCCTGTGCGCTCAGGTGGCACATGAAAAGATTGTGTGTGTGTGTGTGGTGCAATCGTCATTTTCACATGTAGGTGCACCCAAAGCATGTTTGTGTTTTTGTACATACATACATACATACATAAAAACAATTGCAGTATTCTTTACCAATAGGTTTCTTGGATCCCCATTCACCCCTGGTGCAGATGAGGTGGCAACAAACGGGGAAACACCTGTGTACCAATGTATGAGTATGAAATGTATAAATTTAACAATTTTAAGAGACTAATTGAATATTTATATTGTTTTAAAATGGTTGTAGTCCTCTCCTGAGGAAGCGGTTTGCACTGGGAAATGCGTGGTTACCTTCTCCAATCTTGTCAAGCACATATATCTCACTTATAGGATGTAAAGGGTATATGGTGCCCATTCAGATATACTGTATGTGTGACAAGTATAGAATGAGAAGATGGGGCTACAATTTTATGTTTGTAATACAGTAATTGTGTACTATGTTTGTGAAATATAGGATATCTTAATGGAATGAAATAAAGGAACTTTGATTCACACCCCTCCCATGGACTTTAACTCAAACTTCAAATTTTGAGTACGATTCTTTAAAATGTTTGTGAACTGAACCCAAATAGATTTTCTCATCCCTAACCTTCACCTTTTTCTACATTGGCTTTTCAAAAGGCACAACCACTACTAACAACTGGACGAAGTATACTTGCTTATTAGGACAGTACCTAGTTAAGAAGTATACTATTTAGCTTTTAATTGGAGTTATCATAACAGCATGAAGTGCTAAAAGTGGGATGCCATTTTAACCCAGGAGGGTGACCTTTTCATTATATGCATGAGAAACACGTTGCCACTTACTGCTGATTCTTGGATTAAAGCAAATCCACGAGTTTTGTTCATATTAACTTGATCATTCCTAGTGATTAGGGCTCTAAATAGTCCTGAAACACTGGGGAGTAATCAAGTCTAAATACTGCAAGAAAATGTCATCTACATAAGCAATTATTTGAAATGGTGTATGTCTGATAACACAGTCCTTGTTGTTTGGCTGTGGAAATCTAATGGAAGACAAGTGAAATTGGGGTTGACATGTTTTGGCAATTTCAGCCTTATTATATAGATATTCTCCTTGTTGTAAAACAATAACATTTTCACTTATGAATATTATATTACACTGCATTTATTTAATATGGACACACAAAATAACTTTTAAGAGCTGCTAACAGCAGCAGATGCTAGCTTTGATATGATGTGGCTTTGCATAGCAACTATTGCACAATATTGACAGTGAGCTATTGACTGTGACATGTCTAAGTATAAGTGAGTTGACCTCTATACCAATAATACCAGAAACAATGGCAATAGCATTTAAAAACATTAGAGGGGGAGGTCACTGACAGTCTGTTTTCTGATGAAAGATGATGTTGTCTGTACAGATTTATATTTACACTGGAAATTGGTTTCACTTAATTAGTGAATGGCATATATAAATTGGTTATTTGCATAAAGAAATTAGCATTTTTTTGCATTAACATTGGCTTAGTAGTTAGGCATTTCTTTCTTTCTTTTTAATTCATTTCAAATTTAAATAAAAAAGCAAACAATTCATTGCACAGTTGGGTCCAGGGGGAAATACCTACAATAAAAATTCCATTAAAATATTACTTGGGTTTTTAATACAGCATTGCAACATTCAGTAATCCACAGCAACCAATTAAGTTTAGAGTAGTGGGTGCATTAAAGTCCAATCTCTAGGGCAAATAGTTCCCACCCCTTTACAAATAAAAAAAAAAGAAAAACCCCACTATTACACACCTGATGCATAATCAGTGACCCACTGCTGTAGTCTGGGCCCCCACTGTCCAGTACTGTGACCACCCTCATTGTGACCTCACAATGCTTCTGGAAGGATCAGCTGGACAGTAAATGGTGCCAATGGTAAATTTCCACATCACCCAGACAGTGATCTAGGCACCCAATGAAGGACCATCCCACTATAATGCAATCCAGAAAAAAGAACACTCAGGACCCGGCACTTCAGGTGATCATGTATTCAGGTAAGTGGTGTTTAGATTTTTCTTAATTAAATATATTTAAGTGAAGAAAAGGGGGTTAAACCGCAGTGGTGAGTGGGGAACGCTTTACACAAGCTTTAAAGAGTATTGTTTATTGCCATCAGTTTCTGTACCTTTCACAGTTAGACTAAGTATTTCTCAGGTACTCCTCCAAGTGTGTACAACATAGATTATTGAAGCTAACATTAAGAAAATGATTGGTATCAATCAAACAGTGATTAGAATTTCTATTAGATATTAAGTACACTAGTTATCCCAAATATAATGAAAGCAATGGGAAAAATGAAAAAAAGTCACAAACCAGCAGAATCCAAACAGGTCTATGCCACCCTAGTAATATATTTATTTGAGAACTGGGAGGGATGAGATCTCCAGTCCTGGGTCCGTGGTTTAGTAGGGTTGAGCACCTATTGATTGCACACCTGTGCACAGCCCTTATGGAAAGGGTGCTGGCGGATGTTCAGGGCCCCACCTGTGAGTCAAGAGAACTCCACCCAGGAGTCAGAGTGGAGGCCAGTGCAGCAGGGAGCTGCGGGGTTGTGAGACCTATTGTGCAGGTTAGCACGAGACCGTCTGGAGGAACAGACAGTGGCCTGAGGCCGGAGCAGCAGTGCTGTGAAAGCAAAGACAGGAGGCTGGATGTCACTGTATTTCTGTGATACAGAACCCCTGCGAGTGTAATCGCATAGTTTTGTTACTGTTCATTTAATAAAAGTGGGCAATGAAGCCATTAAAAGAAGTCCTAAGCGAGTGGATGCCTCCTTAATGCGCTCACCATTTGTGCTAACTTCCCCAAATCTCACAATATATACAATATTGCCAAAAGTATTGGGACACCCCTCCAAATAATTGGATTCAGGTGTTCTGTGAAATTTCCTTGCTACTAAATATTCCACGGTCAACTGTTAGTGGTATTATAAAAAAGTGGAAGCAACTGAGAACAACAGCAACTCAGCCATGAAGTGAAATGGCAGAGCGGGGTCAGCGCATGCTGAAGTGCACAGTGCACAGAAGTCGTCAACTATTGTTTGGGTGGAGTACTGGGCCTGGCCTGCACAGAGTCCTGACCTCAACCCGATAGAACACCTTTGGGATGAATTAGAGTGGAGACTGCGAGCCAGACCTTCTCGTCCAACATCAGTACCTGACCTCACAACTGCGCTTCTGGAAGAATGGTCAAACATTCCCATAGACACACTCCTAAACCTTGTGGACAGCCTTCATACAAGAGTTGAAGCTGTTATAGCTGCAAAGGGTGCGCCAACTCAATATTGAACCCTATGGACTTAGACTAGGATGTCATAAAAATTCATGTGCGTGTAAAAGCAGGCGTCCCAATACTTTTGGCTATATAGTGTGTGTGTGTATATATATATA
>NW_017309479.1:27135-63864 GCF_000935625.1 Nanorana parkeri
TCCTGACCTCAACCCGATAGAACACCTTTGGGATGAATTAGAGTGGAGACTGCGAGCCAGACCTTCTCGTCCAACATCAGTACCTGACCTCACAACTGCGCTTCTGGAAGAATGGTCAAACATTCCCATAGACACACTCCTAAACCTTGTGGACAGCCTTCATACAAGAGTTGAAGCTGTTATAGCTGCAAAGGGTGGGCCAACTCAATATTGAACCCTATGGACTTAGACTAGGATGTCATAAAAATTCATGTGCGTGTAAAAGCAGGCGTCCCAATACTTTTGGCTATATAGTGTGTGTGTGTATATATATATATATATACACATATTTTATTTTTTTACACAATTCTGCTTCTGTTCTTCTGTTGATGGTTCAGCACTGTATTGTCAAACCTTTTTATTGATATTATTTTGTCAGTAAAATTCATAATTAAAATGTAACTCTGGACAAAACTTATTTTTTCTAATTTTGGACGAAATCCTGCAGGCTTAAAACCTCTATCAGAATTATTTGGTGTCTTTTCCCACATTGGGGAGATGTCATCATACTTCCTGTTCCAGAAATACAGCAGGACACAATAGGAAATAAGAGGAAATCCCAAGCTAGTTCCTTTTGTGCCCCGAGGCAAGAACAAGAATCCCCTGAGGTTTTTTGGCGGAAAGTAAATAAAAAACAAGCAAATTGTTTATTTCAGTTACTTTTTCTTACAGTTACATAAGAGACATAAAGATATGTAACTTAGCATGAGTAAATGAGTAGCAACATCACAACTTGCATAAAAAATAAAATTAGTGTCTTAGTGTAGTTAAATAAGGAATGGCAAATAGTGCTTTCAGTATTGATCTGTATTTATTTAGATTGTGAACAAACTTTCAATCAACCTCAGAAATGCAACCCCAGGTGAATCTAATAACTAGATGTTTGCTCGAAAAGTTACACTATTACACTACTACTATTTACTATTTATAAATAATGTTTTACAGCTGAGGTTTTCAAGTGGTGGGTCACAGCCCAAAAGTGGGTTGCAACCCCATGTTCAGTGGGTCGCCTTGTGCCTTCCACTGCTCTATGTGAGAGGCTCCTCAGCCTCCCCCAAGCACAGCACTGTCAGTTCTCAAACCAATCAGCCATTTAAAATATGCTGCCCGTTAGGTGGGTAGGATGGGGGTATGGCCATGAGGGAGCTCCATTCATATGTGCATTGCTTACAGCTCCTTTGCATTCCCTGTAGAAGTTCCTGGACCAGAGTGATGTCACATTCTGGCTCCTGGCACCTCTACAGGGTGTGCAATGGAGCTATACAAGCAATGCACATATGGATGGAGCTCTGTCACAGCACAGCAGCCCACACTGGACACCAGGCTGAGGATCCAATTCAGTTCTAATAAGGTAGGAAGACTGAGTGGATCTTAATAAAAAGAAAAATACAATAAAAAATGTTTTGGCGTGTGTGAGAATGTGTATGTGGTTGTGTGTGTCTGCCAGTGTTTTTGAGGGCCTGTTCACACAAGTACAGTCCCATGCGATTAACACACTGTACCATGCAATCGCACCTACTGCATGTTCTGGTGTGGGAGGTGCCTTGCATTGCCATTAATTTGAATTGCACCCCAAGTGCACCTTCTACAGTTTGATTGCTTGCACTGGAACGTGTGGTACCGCAATGTCAATCATTCCAGTGCGATGCAACTTGGGTGGAAACCAGATGACCAAAGACAAATGTGGGTCCTGAGGTTCTACAGGTTGAGAACCATTGCTTTACAGTGTAGTCTAACCCTCCAATTCTCCATTAGAAAGACAGGATAAGAAGTACTTCTGTGGTCTGTCCTCACTCTGCTTTACAATTCTGAGGCTAATAACAATTGGACAGAATCTGAAGCACAACATAATGAGGGGAATAAATCAAAACTTGAGCAGACAAAATCTGGAGCAGCTGTGCATGGCAACCAATCAGCCTCTCTCATTTTCAAATCTGAAATGAACAAACTGAAGAGAGAAGCTGATTGGTTGCCATGGGCGACTGCACCAGATTCTGTCTGCTCCAGTTTTGATAAATTCCCCCCAATATGTTTCAGAGCTTTAGACATTCAAGTAACATTGATTGGGGTGCGCAATATAAATGACTTACTACACTACACCTCATACATGCACCAAGATTTATTTTTTGGGAGATTAGTGTGAAACTAGTGCAATTTTCAATAATACAATCTTTCTGGGTGCCTCTGGCTAAAATACATTGCAAAGCCTAATCTGCATCTCATCCCAGGTCTGTGCTTCAGAAAGTATGAAAGCCATTGACTCCACATGACAGCCAATCAACAAGAATTTTAAGGCAGGTTTTCAGTAGTGACAGCCTCTATATACTCTCGGCACGGGTTTCCTTTAATAATTAGAAAAAGAAAAATACAAAGTATAAAAACAGTTAAACATATTGCCAAGACATATTTACTGGTCATCGTTTTATTCCCAGTGTGAATATTTATCACTAGTAAACATCTCTTCACAGCAACAAACATCTTGACCTAGAAACAAATGTTCATTTTGTCAGCACCTGTCCGGATTCCAGTGTGAGCTGAACCAGATGTGCTCCATAAACCAGATGCTTTATCATTAGGAAATAGTGTTTGCTTTTAAAAGTTTTGTATTAGCATTTTAATTGCACTGGCATAAAAATATTATATTTTACAAAAACACATATTAATTAAACTGGGTATTATCTTTGCTACTGGTAAAACCCTAAAGTTCATTTGTGCAGCTTGCAGCACTTTATTAAATAAACCTTTTTCATAAGTCAGAAACAATTTCACAGACAATTTCATCTAATCGCTTATCATTCTTTAACAGTACAGTGTTTCGAAAGCAGATTTCCCCAGCAATATGCACTGGACATATGGCACTCTCTGAACACATTCTCAGAGACCTCCAAATGGTGTTGTCTTGGCAATCTTTTTACTTACCTGTTTTCATCTCTTCTACCACTGTGTTAAACAATGCTGTAAGCATTGCTGCTCATGGTACTCAGATACAAACGTTGCTTCCAGCTTACTTTTTTTTTTCTAAAGATGATTTAGTAATTTTGTTTATTTACATTGTTATTACAATATTTTATTCAAAAATGAATTTGATGAGATTACAGCTCAGGGTTGAAGCTTGGAGACACCTAGTGGCATTTTGTTGTATGTTCTGCCTCTTTTTATAAGCAACTATTTCTACTGGTGTTTATTAGCAAAGTGCAATTCTCAAGTATGGCTTTTCTGGAATTAAAGTTCATGTTCAGTTTATATGGTGATCACTTCTAGAAATACGGGAGGATCAAAGAGCAGTGCAACACTCATACTATGTTTTCACATTGCTAAGAACACTGAAGGCTGTCACATTTGTAGCTGAAATGAGCAAGCTAAAATGTATTCCCAGAACCTCCCCTCCACTATACAAAAATGTGTTATTTCAATATGATATAAATGCCTCATGTTCTATCTTTGATTCAGAATTCTTTGCTCCTTCCTGTTTAAAATCTTTAAATCATGCCAGTTAAGGGAAAGGTATTGCTAGCTTTGCTATATCTAGTGACATAGCTTACCATCAGCAGACTACATTTCTTCATAAATGTATGGGCACCAAAATGCAAAGATCTGGGGCTTAGTGTGTTAATCTAGTTAGTAACAGCAAATTCAAATATGCCTCTGTCATTGTCTTATCTTTAAAGGTGCTTGAGTGGCATTTTTGCGGGATACTCTAAGTATTGCATGCCCAATTCAATACATATACCTGCCTCTTTCAATACATTGCTCTGTTTCTGCATCTGTAGGGTCATGGCAATGGTTGACACTTTACCAAGTGGGATGTGGATGGATTTTGCTATCTATTAAAGGTTTTGCTTTTGAACATCTATTTCTACTGCTGTTTACTTTGTCACTCAAGTGACTGTGGAAGGGACCTTTTTATCCTTAGTTCCCTGGGCACCATTGCCTCACTTATATACCTTTTTAGACAGGTGATATCCCGGGGGATTTTTATTTAATCTGTGGATAGGTTTTCCAATCTCTGTCACTCTCCTCTTTCGTCCTATCAGCATGCCCTTTGCTAGAACATGAGCAAGGCAGTAAACCAACTAGCACTTTGAGCTTCTTCCTTTTATTCTGAGCTCTAGCTAAATAGGGGATCACAAGAGGGTTATACAATGTGAAATTGAGGTACTTACATTGCTTGAATATAAAATAATACATTTAATGATGTATTAATGACTATTATGCTGCATGAATTTGTGTTATTAGATCTAGATCCTGCAGTTCAGCTTTAATAAAATCTGTGCATGTCTATAAACCAAAGGGACTTAAAGCTTGTAGAAATTACCAATTTTATTAGATTAAAGGAGAACTATGAGGTGAGTGCTTTTCACTTCTAGCCGACCTGTGACAATGAGACCGTCAGGTCGGCTCAGTAGATCGGGAGGTGAGCGAACACATACCAGCGTTTGCTCACCTCTCGATCCTGTCACGGCTCTCTGCCGTGACAGGGGAGGGGCTGGATTCCCCCCTCCGCGCTCCGATCTGCCAGCGCTGACTGGCGGAATGGACGGGGGAGGGGGCGGATACAGCTGGCTCTGCCTTTTATATAGGCAGAGCCAGCTGTCAGTCACACAGCTGGGTGGATCCCGGCACAATTGTCGGTATCCGCTTCAGCTGCGGCATCTCAGTATACCGCGAGCAGCGGCTCGCGGTATACTGCGGAGTCTCAGTATACCGCGAGCTACAGCTCGCGGTATACTGAGCCTAGGGTGACGGGAGGATGCTAGTTTGTGTCCTCCCATTACCCTAAGGAGGACTATGGGGAAAAGACTTAACCCCATAGTTCTCCTTTAAGTATTTTCTCATTCCGGTGTTCACCTTACTTTGTTGTTGAACTTTTTGTATTCTGTTTGTGCAAAAGCACATGATATTGTGATATTGGTAACAGTTGTTATATAGTTAAATACACCCTATATCCAGGAAAAAGTCAAGAGCCTATAGCTTTTAAAGTGACACTGTTGTACCCCATGGTCCATGTGTGTGTTGTAAAGTAGCCACCGATCCAAGCTCACTCCTGTGATGAACTACAATCTCAATACAAATTAGTAAACTAAACATGACATTGTAGTCCACAACAGGAGTGAGCTTGGAGCGGTGACTACTTTACAATAGGGTTAGGCTCGAACATCGCTAGTTCGTGTGTTTGCCAAACACACGAACTATAAGGGTGTTCGGTGGTCTGTTCAACCACTGACTGCCCCACAACTGTAAACAGTTGGGCGGAGCTAGCTGTCACTGCTAGCCGCGCCCAAATGTTTATATGTTATCGACATCTATCAAAATGCGACGGGTGTTTGTCGCAGTGATGGGACGGCGCTCATCGGGTTTGAATGTTTTATATTAGAGAAATATATTCTAATATAGAATTATTTCTATTTATTTGGTTATTGTTTTATTTTTTATTTCGTCGAGTCGTCATCGTTGTGGACATCATGATTGACGTTGGATTACAATGGATTCACCCTCAAAAAGCACCCTCCCAGTGCTGAGGGCATGTGGCCTGGCTTGCTCGTTGTCCCCCCATTTCCTGCCCTACCAGGCCTATGCTCAGATCAAGGGTCTGGTTGGGAATTTTAGGGGGGACCCACATTTTCCCCCCACATCCCCCCCCCCCTATTTTGGGGGGTTGGGTTCCTCCTTAAAATTCCTACCAGACCTTAAGGGCCTGGTATGACTTTAAGGGGGAACCCCACACCTTTCCTACCAAGCTTTTTGTTTTTTAATTTGGTCCCTCCTAACATTCCTACCAGACGTAAAGGGTCTGGCATTGTTTGGGAGGGGTAAATGCACGCTTTAAGAATAAACAAAAAATGTATTTATTTTTTCCTTTAGAAATGTCAGTTTGGCTGCAGCAGGTTCTACACATCGTACAGATGCGCCACTTTACAGGCAGGTTAAGAGGGCCCCCCCAGGCATGATTTTCATTTTTATTGTTACCCTTTAAGTGATATTAAAACCACTGCCGCTTTAAAAATTGTATTTTTTAAAAGTGTTTTTTTCATTGATTCCTGTCCCCCAGGGCAGTACCCGGATCCCCATACACTTTTTATGGACAATGACTTGCATATAAGCCCTCTTAAAAGGGGACAATTGTTTTTAAAAGTCCTAACCCCATTGACTTGCATTGAGTTCGAATTCAAACTTTTTGGATGTTCTAAAGTTCAAATTCGAACCGAACTCGGGCCTGTTCGGCCCATCACTACTTTACAACACACAGGGACCATAGGGAACAAAAGTAGCCACCTTTCAGAAGGAAGGACAGTGTCGACACCAATTCAGGGATGATTTGAGCCGAGTGATACACAAATAAGATACAATTTTGGTAATAGTTGATACTTGAATGCATTTTTAAGATTTAACTCCTGAGTTTGGTGTCTTTTTAACGCCGTCCTAACAGATGTTTTTGTTTGTTCTTTTAGAAGTCAATAAGAACACTTTGCTCTTACAGCAACTATGTTGCCTATTTGGAAATGCAAATAATTACATTATGAATTGTTGTAGGAACACACTTTCTTTGTTCCATAGACAATGCACTTTGTGAGTTTGTATCAACCATGGTGTTTACAGTACGGAAAAACACAATCTGTATATATAAAAACTAAGCTCTATTCACTAAGCTTTAAAGATTGTCAATCAATATTTTCGGCAATGAAAGCAAAAAATAACAATCACATGGTTGAAAAATCTATTGTTATGGTGAATAATGAATATGTTACAGAGTGGTGATTAAGTCTTATAATTAAAACTGCCATGAATATATTTATACTAACTGTCTGACTGCCACTAGCATTATTGGGGTGTAAATCAAGATATCTTACAAACCTACAATAAGCTCATGGTATATAACATGAAAACAATCTCAAAAAAGAACATTAGCAGTCCAGTCTTGCACAAAACAATATGTCCTGATAGGTGGGAAAACTGTCTGACTTGTGTTTTGCTGACTGACCTAAGATTAGCTGCTGCTGGTTGGTGATGAACTGATATTTTCAGGGATAAATAAAACAAGCAGACAGATCCCCTTGCATGTTTATAAGGGAAGAGAGGGGTTGTAAAAGTAGCAAGCAGAATTTATGACGGTGGTTGCCTTCATTTATACTGGATATATTAATGTGTTTCTTGATCTGCTATATGTACTGTTATGTCTTTCGGGCCTTTGCTTTCCTCATACCCTCTGGGGTACTTTTTTGTAGAGCAGGAGATTATGCAGTGTTTACCAACTTGCAGCCATACACAGACAGTCTAAAATGAGTTATGGTGGCTTTTTCCAGGATGTATACTGTAAGCATGCACATATTCACAATCCCTCAGCCTTATCCCTGCTCTTTGAAGTTAGTTGGCATTGGGAGGTGGAGCAGCTACCGCATGCTCATAAAGAGACACATGTGTACAGCCCAAGCAGAATATTGGTGAGATCAATGGAGAGATGAACACTTGTAAGATATCCTGAAGTTTAAAAGCTTCATTATACCCTCAACAATTATAAAGCACTAGCAAGCAACTGATCAATTTAAAGGAGAACTATGAGGTGAGTGTTTTCACTCACCTCATAGTTCTAGCTGACCTGTGACAATGAGACTGTCAAAGGTCGGCTCAGTAGATCTCTCTGCCGTGACAGGGGAGGGGCTGGATTCCCCCCTCCCTGCTCCGATCCTCCAGCGAACAGGGGAGGGGGCGGGTACAGCTGGCTGAGCTTAGGAGAACTATGGGAAAAAGCCCTAACCCCATAGTTCTCCTTTAAACATTTCTCAAATGAAAGCAGCTGACCAAAAAGATTTTGGCAACATGTGACATCCAAGAGAAGAAGATAAAATGAGTGAACTAAAAGTCTACAATGTTCGAGATATATCAATAAAATGTATATACTGCAAAGAGAAAGAATTGGTCAGTATTTGAGAAAACTGGTTTACTAAAGGAGTATAGGCTTAGCAAAGTGAATTCTAACTTTGAAGGTGAATTTTCACCTAGCTTAGTGAATGAGATGAAGCTGTTTTAACTTCAATTATTCAATCATGTGCAAGATTTTTTCTCTATTTTTACTACGTTCACTAAAGTAAGTGAAACTTCCCTTGCAAAGTTAAAATTCACTTTGCAATGGGAGCGTACTTTTCTTTTCTTTTTTTTTATTACAGAAATTTTTTATTAAAGATTTCTCAAAAACATGTCCATAGATACATCAAGAATGTAATAAACATATTAAAAGCACGACATAACACAACACAAAGAAAATAAAAAAACATGAGTACCTGAGGGCAACTGAGCGACCCCATTATCGCTTGAAGTAGATAACACCGTTCCAGGGAAAGGGAACTCTAAAGCATTTAGTAAATTCAAAAAAGGCCCTCCACACTAGAAATGGGCTGTATGTTTGAGTTGAACATGAGTTCGAGTTGAACATCGCTAGTCCGCGCATTCTCCGAACGCATGAACTTTGTGGGATTTTCGCGGTCTGTTGGACTGCGCAATCATCCCACAAGGCACTGTGCCTTGTGAAGCTCTAATTGGGTAAAGGCTTGCACCTGACCACAGGTCAGGTGCAAGAATTTGCCCAATCAGGGCTCAGTACTCTGTTAGAGCCATGATTGGGCAAAGTCATGATGACTTTGCCCAATCATGGCTCACATGTCAGGTGATGTCAAACTACACAATTAAGCAGGGCTAGCTTTCACCACTAGCTCCGCCCAATTGTTTGTTTTGCCGGCATCTGGACGCTGTGATTGACCATGGATTAAAAAATAAATAAAGACTTGTCAAAAACAAAGGATTTCATCAAAAGTCTGGACTTTTTAATAACACTAATTAAAGGGGTACCCCAATGCAAATAAGCCCCTTTGCCCGCAAACCCCCACAACCACCAGGTCAGGGTTGTGGGGAAGAGGCACAGGGACAAGGTGCTTTTCCAGGGGTGACAGTCAGTTGTAGACAGTCCGATCGCAAAGTAAATGGGAATGAGCTACGCAGACTTTACCCGGACTCTTCTGATTTAGTAAAGCATTCACTCTGTGACTATTAAGAACCATTTTTTCAAGACTACACTGAAAGTCTGAATTAACAGACTCAATTTTAAATCAGATTAGTTAGAGATGAGAGGTTAAAATGCTACACTGAAGAAATGTTCATATACAGAAGATTATAACCTTTTTAAATAAATTAGCATTCTAATTTTTTCAGCATTCCATGTCAAACTAATACTGTCCACTCCAATATGATTACATAAACACAATAAAATCTCTGGACTTTTATTATGATTATATAATCATATTGGAGTACACAGTCTACTACTTTGACCTAAGGCTCTGACATTATTATTAGTTTATGCTGAAGGCCATTTTGTCAACCAAATGTGTTTGTGTGGCAGCTAGTGTTTGCTTAACATATTGTTACAAGAATTTTTAGATGGGTTTCTTGAGCATGGGCTTTTTAAAGTTTTTTTATAATTAATTCATTTTTTTAAACTGATGCTTCATGTCAAGAAAATTAAGGGGCAAAAACACAAGAAATCATCTCTACCCAGAGTTTGCACATATTAGGGTCCTGAGGTTCAAGAGAATTAGGTTCTAAATGGGTTTTGAAAGAAACATGGAAAATCCTCCCCATATCTATATTATCCACCCTGTACCATATAACCATTTTTGGCATATAAATGTCCCCAGATTAAAAATACAAGGAACAGAGTGTGTGTTTTTCCAACTGGGGATTTACTATTTTATTTTTCATCAGAATGACAGTTTTTGAGTTAGCTGCAGCAGAAGGTAACTGTAAGCATAGCAACATCAGTGAACCAGCATATAATTGAACATATCTATATAAATTCACATCTACACATTTTGCTTTCAGTAGGATGACTTAAGGAGGGGATATAAAAAAAAGTTCAAAATGGAGGTGTATACGTTTCTGCAAGCTCACCCCTCATTCCAATCATAAGATCAATAACTATTCGTGTTATATAAAATAAACAGGAGTTCTGTTAGACGTCCCCACACTAAATAGATGCCAAGTAAAGTGTGAGTGGATAAGGAGGAGGTAGAAAAACAGGAAATGGTGACTGTAATGATTGCTGACAATGTATTCACTGGTAGATCTGATTCAGTTTATATACTTGTGAAAGGAAATCTCAAACACGCTCAAGCAGTCAATTCAAAGCACTCATTTTTTTCCAAACCAATATGATTTGGCAACTCCAAACTTGTTTGAAGATGCATAATAGAAAACCAAAAATGCAACTTGCAAATAGGGTTAGTTAATGCTGAACACTTAAATATAATGTAACCACTGATGCTAATAAAATTACCTTTTCACATTTGTTTGGAGGGAACTTTTTTGCTTGCCACAGAAACTTCTGGGCAAAAAATAGCAACAAGTGTTGAATATAATTGCTGAATTTAAAAGTTATGCACTTGGGGCCTAAAGACAATATACAATCTAGAGAGATGGGGTGAGGCACTGATGGAGAAGAATCTAAGGGATTTATCTACTAAAGGCAAATAGGCTGTTTTACTTTGCAAGGGAATTTCCCTTAGCTTATCCCCTAACCTATAGGAAAATTCCTTTGCAAAGTGAAAAGCCTATTTGCCTTGAGTAAATCAACCCCTAAGAGTTCTGGTAGATCAAAGACCTAATAACAGCATGCAATACTGATCTGCAGCTTCTAATGTGAGCAAGATACTGTGTTGTATTAAAAGAGGCACAGAGACATATTCTTGACCCTGTACAAAGCACTAGTAAAACCTCATCATGAATATGCAGTTCAGTTTTCATCATCAATAAGGACGTTGTGGAAATGGAAAGAGTGCAGAGAAGAGTAACTGAATTAATAAGGAGATTAGAAGTTCTCAGTTATGAGGAAAGATTAAGTAAACTGATTTAATTCTACCCCGAAAAGAGGCAATTAGGGGCATTATGATGGCCTTGAACACTTTTTGTGCCTGGATGAGAAGTTTCGGAAAGTCTTCTTTCCTGTAAGAGTTGCATAAACACCCCAGAGTTTCTAGTCGACATATACAGTATGTGCAAGTCTCATAGATGTGAGATTGTTGCCTACTCTATCAGAAAG
Organism: Nanorana parkeri; assembly: GCF_000935625.1. NCBI lineage: Eukaryota > Metazoa > Chordata > Amphibia > Anura > Dicroglossidae > Nanorana > Nanorana parkeri. Next base: position 38,258 of record NW_017309479.1, read on the forward strand.
GAGCCACATAAAGTGATTGTCAACTCAGTTTGCTTATTACTCACAAGTCTTTCTATTTGTATCACTATATATATTATCTGATCTCTTATTTTGCAGTATCACAATATCATCCCTATTAATCCAAAAATCATAGTTTCTCATTCATCCATCTATTCCTTTCTTTTTTAATTTATATCGGCCCCTAAGTTGACTAGTGTAAGATTGTGCCTTTTAACACCTTTATACTTCCCACCCATAAGACCCAAATTTCTGCTGATGCTGCTGTCCATGTACATGAGGATACACCTCTTACAGATGCATCTTTACAGCTACAGCCTTTACATTTAAAATTCTCCACCAGAGATTACAGAATGTAAAAATGTTACATGCACCTCTTAAATCATGTTTTCACCAGCTCCTGTACTGGCTCCACAGAATTAGCTGGGTCTGTGTCCCTGGTGATGTTAATGATGCTTGAGAATGTACTTAAAGCATGGCATATGCATATTCAAGGGTTAAAGTTAAGATTCTGTGCTTTGCATAATTAATTTTGATTTCTGGAGTGCTTGATTCAGCACAAGGACTTTGCAAAATTACAGGTTTTTGCATTTCAAATACCACCTTATAAATTATCCACTTTCTATAAATTTTACAAAATGCAACAAAAATCCATAGTAATGTTTCTTGATGCTCACTAAGTATTTTTGTAAATCAATTGAGCTGTACATTTTATGTTAAAGACACAGCTTTGGCAGGAATTCTCAAAGGGTATGAATTATTGATAAGGAGTAGGCAGTCAGACCAAGTGTGCCTGAATATTTTTCTGCAGAATCTCTGGTTTTGTTAGGGAATTTAAATACTCAGATCAACCTGGCAACATTGGATTTTATTCTTGAGTTTCATGGTTTTAGACCTCAGAAATCTCTAATGGGCAGAATCCTCTCTACCAAGAAATGGTCTGCCTGATTAGATACACAAAAGAATGCTGGACTTTGTTCATCATTTCTATTTCAGACTGATAAAATATGTTCATTGTTTTTATGTATTCATCTGAGAAGGATGCATAATATGGTCTGTTGGTAAATTTATTCTACCCACTTGTATTAAAAGATTTTAATGTGCAGAGAGCACAGCAGCTAAGACACTTCAGCAAACCTTGTTGAACATAATCATTTATTTTGAAGCCATTTTACAAGTGAATGAACAAAGGATTGGACTGGCACAATACTTCACATATAATTTTCATTTAGTATCAAGCAATGCGGTTTTGTTAGGCTGCACTTCTTTGGGTCATAATGGATTGACTACTTTGAAAAAAAAAATCTTTATTTCTAGAATTTTGAAGATATCACAGACACAAAGAAATATTGTTTATAAAAGTAGCAAAATATATGCAGAAAGACTGTCAAGTATGTATAAGTATGATCATTTTTTTCTAAACAATATTAATGTTTTCTTCATCATATTTAAATATAAGAATGTGATTTGGTATAAAGTTTTAATGCTTTTTAATGAACAACTAAAGGTAATTTTATGAAACAACCTTAGTTCAATGTGAATAAACATTTGTCATTTGTTTTCTATTATCATGTTTTGGTGTTTCAAATCTTTGCCTCCAGCTTCAGATACCAAAGTTTAGCCTGCTAAAAAAACAGACAGGACTCTGCACCACACCCCTGTCACAGCGCTATGGTCCCTACAAAGTCTGGCAGGTAATGAAGTACAGGAAGTCATCCCTAACATGGCATTGTAGAAGAGGCAGCGGTGTATTTAGGTTTTGTGCTGCCCTAGGCAAGACGAAACTCCCCCCCATCTAAATTTTTCCCACCCCTGCCTGTTCAAGACATTTTGCATAACCTGTCAAATCGCTGGAGGCAGCTTCTGACAGGTTGCGCTATTAGGCTTCATACATGGTCGTAACGGGCCATTCCTGGGAAGGACAGGTGTTGCGTGTGATTGTACACAGCAGCCTGCTCTTCTCTATGGGAGGATGCGGCCGTACGCACACCCGAACTGCACACCGGTGCGGGTGTCCATACTTGGACACAGACAGGATGTGTCTGTGTCCGAGCACGAACACCCACATGGATGTGCAGTTCAGGTGTGCGTACGGCCGCATCCTCCCATAGAGAAGAACAGGCTACTGTGTACAATCACACGCAACACCTGTCCTTCACAGGAATGGCCCGTTACGACTGTGCACGCCACATGGATCTGTACGGGCCAACACTTAGCTGTGTGAATGAGGCCTTAGTATTGCAGGGAAGCAAGGGTCTGAAGTGGGCTGTAAAGGATCTATTATGGCTGTACAAGGTCCCTTTCCCTGCACACATGCTTCTACTCTTACCTGCAGCTCCCCAGCCTGCTTCCAGGATATGCCACTTCTTCCTGCATCTTCGTCCTGTGACCAAAGCTTCTTCCTCCAGCCACCCACAGCCTCCGCCGGCCGGGCCTCCTCTGTCTCTGTCCCAACAGCCTCGTGTCTTCCCTGCTCCGTGCCTAGACCCGGCAGCACATACAGCCGCAAAACTTCTTCCTGGACCCGCCTGCAGACTCCGGCAGCCGGGCCGCGTCTCCCTCGGGCCCCAGCCACGCCTCCTCTGGTGAAAACCTATGAGTGAAATGGGCTCATATGAATGACCTGGAGATAATTTGATAGTTGATATGGTCTTACCACAAATATATGTCAACATGCTTTGAAGCTATTTCAATTATGATAAAGCCACTTACAATGGGTGCTGCTCCTTGATGTTTAAAAGTTTTAGTTTCCTATTGAATAAGCTGGTTCCCTGAACAATGTCTCTGATGTCCTGTTTTAGAGTGGCTCCTTTCCTTACAGGGTCCTATGCAGCCACCCTTGTTGCTGTGTATGTTTTCACAAACACACACGCATGGCAGGGAAAACCATTCATCTGCTACCTGTTCCTCCCTCCACCCTTCTCCAAGCTAGTAGATGGACAGCTACTGGTGACTGTGCTGTCCCTTATTATCTTGTACTGGACAGGAAGTTCAAGAAAGCCAAGCTAAGAGAGTTGGAGCCAGCTGTCTGGAAACATGATGTTTGGAATCATGATAAACAAATTTGGGAGAAATACTTTACTGGGAAATGTATATTTGTTTAAACTGGATTCATTATTGAAAAAAAAAGAGTGTAATATTGCTTTAAGTACCTATGCAACACTGAAGGACCTGGAAAGCATCACACCATATAACAGAAACATAACTGATTTTCAAGTGGGTAAATTAACACTGCATTCCCTGCTTAATGTTTTTTGTAATTATAGTTGTGTAAAGCAAACATATAGGCAGGTCAGTAAACAAAATGACTCCCCAGCTGGACAGCAGGCACCCTTCTGTGCTGCAAATATTTTTACTGTAGATGGCCTTCTTCCAGATCCACTATGGTAGTTCTCACAGTACACTAAGTATGGGACAAATATACATGCTCCCTTCTCCAACCCACAATGCATAGCTGAATGTCTGAGTGACCTATCATTAGTGAGCCTGTGAAGCCTTTTTGTGGGCTTTGTAGCACAGTACTGTACATTATTACTGTATTCAATCCAGCATGGCTCCCAAGAAAGTGCAGAGCAAGCATGGTGGGAAAAAGAAAGTGCAGCTAGGTGACAAGAACATGCAGAGCGTTAATGAAGGTGACAAGAACGTGCAGAGCGTTAATGAAGGTTAGAAGAATGTGCAGAGCGTTAATGAAGGTGAGAAGAATGTGTAGAGTGTTAATGAAGGTGACAAGAATGTGCAGAGCATTATTGAAGGTGACAAGAATGTGCAGAGCGTTATTGAAGGTGACAAGAATGTGCAGAGCGTTATTGAAGGTGACAAGAATGTGCAGAGCATTATTGAGGTGACAAGGATGTGTAGTGCATTATTGAAGGTGACAAGGATGTGCAGAGCAAGAATGGTGGTAAAAAGAAAGTGCAACGCAATAATGAGGGTAACAAGAAAGTGCAGAGCAAGAATGGTAACAAAGAAAGAAAATTACCATTGAATTGAAGAAGGAAATTGTAGAAAAGCATGATCGTGGTATTCATATGACTGATCTGGCCTCAGAGTACAAGATGGCGAAGTCGACCATTTCGACTATTTTGAAGAATAAAGATGCCATCAAAGCAGCTTATGTGGCAAAAGAAGTAACCATGTTAACCATGTTAACCAAGCAGTGGACACAAGTACTGGAAGAGGTGGAAACATTTCTGTTAGTGTGGTTGAATGAGAAACAGCTGGCAGGTTATAGTGTTAGTGAAGCTAAGATCTGTGAAAAAGCCAGGAAATTGCACAGTGATTTGCTGCAGCAGCACCCCTCCACAAGTTCATCTAGTGATGAATTTAAAGCCAGTAGAAGGCGGTTTGAAAAATTACGCAAGAGAAGTGGCATCCACAGTGTGTGATTAGACATGGTGAGGCTTCCAGTTCTGACAAGGCCGCTGCACAAGCCTACAAGAAAGATTTTGCGGAATTCATGAAGTCAGAAGGATACGTTGCTCAGCAAGTGTTCAACTGTGATAAAACAGGGCTCTTTTAGAAGAAGCTGCCAAACAGAACCTATATAACGCAGGAGGAAAAGGCACTGCCGGGGTTCAAGCCCATGAAGGAAAGATTGACCCTTTTGCTGTGTGCGAACGCAAGCGCAGATCTGAAGATTTGGCCAGTACTGGTGTACCATTGCCAGACCCCTCGTGCATTCAAGGAACAGAATGTGAACAAGGCCAGACTGCCTGTCATGTGGAGGGCCAATGCGAAAGCTTGGGTTACAAGGCAATTGTTCATGGAATGGCTGCACAAGGTGTTCGCACCCACCGTTAACAAAAATACCTTTCTGACAACCAACTGCCTGAGAGGTGCCTTCTTCTGATGGACAATGCCCCGGCACACCCTCCAGCTTTGGTGAATGGTATGGACACTGAGTATGACTTCATAAAGGTCAAGTTCCTCCCCTCCAACACGACACCTCTTCTGCAGCCCATGGACCAGCAAGTGATCTGCAACTTCAAGAAGCTGTACACAAAGGCGCTCTTCACCAGGTGTTTTTATGTCACTGAAGAGACGTCTTTGACTCTGTAAGAGTTCTGGAGGAAACATTTTAATGTTGTCCACTGCATCAACCTCATTGACAAAGCATGGGAAGATGTCACATACCGGATCTTGAACTCAGCCTGGAGGAAACTGTGGCCAGAATGTGCCACTGAACCTGACACGGAAGAGTCTGATGCACAGGTAGTGGAGGAGATTGTGCCCATGGGCAAGACTATGGGTCTGGACGTCGATGGTGCAGACATAGAGGGGCTTGTTGAGGACCATAAGGAAGAGCTCACGACGCAAGAACTTGCTGAACTCCAGAGTGAGCAGCAGAAGGCACTTGTTGAGGAGCATTCCACCGAGGAAGAGGAAGAAAGGGAGGAGGTTAGCAGTGATGTGATAACATCCATAATGGAAAAATTTAATGAGTGTCAGGATTTCTTTGAGAAGCACAATCCCAACATAACTGTGACCAACAGAGTCTTGAATTTGATGAACGACAACGTGGTCTCTCATTTCCGGAGGGTCCTGCAGCGCAAGAAAAAAAATAGACAGATTTTTCACCAAAATTGACCCTTCAGCTAAGAGACAAAGAAGAAAGGAAACCCCTGAAGGAGATCTGCCCGATGTCCTTAGGGAGGGGTACTCTCCCTCCAAATAATAACCTACTCCCCACCCACCTTTCCGTCCTCCATGCCAGAAGTCGCCCCAAGAAAGGTTAGAGTTCACTCTCTTCATACTGTACTGTACTGTACTGTGCTTTGTGTCATATTTTTATGGTTAACATTTTTTTTAAATATGGTTCAGATCGGATTAACCTGATTTACATTGAACCCTATGGGAAAATGTGATTCGGTTCGCGACCATATCATTTCGCGACCAGCATCGTGTAACCAATTAAGTTTGTGAACCGAGGTACCACTGTACTTTAAGAGATGGGGTGTATTAATGGGGTGTTTTTTTTTTTTTTTACAGTTGGTGGTTGTCTTTTTTTTCTTCCACCACAAAGGGACATTCGGAACATTGGCAACACCTTCTCTGAGTTGACTGTGCAGAGTATGAGCATTAACTGTTCACCTCACTGCTTTAATACCTTCCTTGCTAAAAAGTGTATTCTTCTGCTTATATGTATATTAATCTGCTGTGTTTACATGTACTGTAATAGATCTCTCTGACTAGGAATTATACTTCTTTTTTTGTTTCAAATACATTTTTATTGAGATTTACATTGGAACAATAGGGGTACATACAGATGCACACAACCCACAAACGGGTCGTTTGATACGTCAGGTATACAAAGCTTCAAAATCTTGGGTATTAACAGGGGGGTAACCAGAGGAATAACAAAAGGTAGGGGGTACAGGTAGAGAAGGGAGGGATAGGGTTTAAGTGTCATCAGTGGTCTCATGTTGCCAAGACGTCTCATTGATCTCATTAGAGTTTCAGTAGAGTTTCTCGATCTATCTCGCAGCTACCTCTAGGTAATCCGAGTAAGTTAATGAGTTAGCCATTTTAATTAGGTATCATATCATCTTAGTGGTTGCTATACATCCGTAGTTGATATCCGGTTATCCTTTATCAGTACAGTTGGGAGACCTAGAGTTTAAGGTCAGTTTGGCGCAGAGAGTTGTGTGCAGAGGACGACGGTAAGTCAGAGGGTATGTATGGGGAAGGGGTTGGGTTAGGAATATGAGACATGAATATGGGGGAGGCGGTGTAAGATTGGTTCCTACTAGACCTGAAGGTGGCTCAGTAAAGGGTGGTCAAGTCAGTTATCGTGGTGAAGTAGGTCCAACAAGCCCACATTGACCTAAAGTGATCTAGTTTGTCTTGCTTGGTGGCCAACAACTCCTCCATTTCATATACGTGACCAACCTGTGCCAGCCATTCGCGGATCGTGGGTACTTCGGTCTGTCGCCAGTGGCGGGGGATGATTGTACGTGCAGCGTTAATGAGGTGTCTGTGTAATTACTTAAACGCGCCTTTTGGCTGACCAGGTTCCCAATGTAGTAGGGAATGCGAGGGCGAAAATGGAAGTGTGGCTCCAGTGATCTTTCGGATGGCTTCATATACCTTCCTCCAGAACGGTTGTATCTGGGAGCAGGACCAAAAGATGTGTGTGAGGGTACCAACATCTGCATTGCACCTCCAGCACAGTGGGGACACGGCTGGGTATATGCGGTGTAATAAGTGGGGAGTCCTGTACCAAGAGACTAGGAGTTTTTAATTAGTTTCCTGCAGTCTGCTATTAAATGCGCATTTGTGCACCGTTGAACATATGTCCATCCATTCATCCTCAGGGATCGTGGTGTGGAGGTTTCGTTCCCATTTAGTGCATGGGTGAGTACCGTGTGGTAGGAGATCATTCTGGAGTAAAGCATAGAGCCAAGAGATTAGGTGTCGGGTCTGGCCTTTGCCTAGGAAAGAGCCTTTCGAACGGGGTAAGGTCTCTAGAGGCAGAGGTTCTACGTATGGGGCTTGTTAAGAAATGTCTGATTTGAAAGTAGACCCACCAGGGTAATGATCCTTGTTTGGTGAGGTCTGCTAGGTTGGTCTTAGGTGTGAATGTTCGGGATCTGAAAAAAAGATGTGCTCGTAGGGGGGGGATCTTGGGACCAATGAGAAATTAATTCTCTTGTGACACTTGGAGGAAAATCCTGGTTATACATCAGTGGTTCCATTGGGCTATGTAGGGAAGTAATGGCTTCCCGACGTCTGGTAGAAGAGAAAACCTCCAGGGTGGTCCCTATGATTGGGTGCGTGCGTATCGTTATCGGCCATAGCACGGGTCTGAGCCATACCTGTGAAGTGAGGGGTATGTCTAAGGTGTCATTCTCCATTGAAGCCCAAAGTTTAGTGTCAGTGTGGAGGTGCCAATGTAAGACTCTGGTGAGATGCGTCGCCTTGTAATATCTAAGTAGGTCCGGGACCCCTAGGCCACCCTTAGCTTTTTGCAATTTGAGTAGGGGCCAGGATATGCAAGGCCGCCCATCTTGCCACACAAAGGCGGAGAGGGCGGTGTCCATAGCCCTGAAGAATGAGCTTGGCAGTTTGATGGGAATGGTTTGGAAGAGATTTAGTTTTCTAGGAAGTACATTCATTTTCAATAAGGCTGCCCTTCCAAACCATGAGAAGGTGTGCGTTCTCCAAGATTTGAGGTCTTTCAGTATGGAGTCTTGTAAGTGTGCGAAGTTGGCATTGTAGAGTCGGGACAAGTCTGAGGTCAGTTTTATTCCTAGGTAAGGGATTTGATCAGAGTACCAGATAAAGGGAAAGGATGCTTGAAGGCGAGTTCTAGTGCTGTGTGACATGTTAAGGGGCATAATCTCGGATTTGGTAAAGTTAATCTTTAGGTTGGATAATTGTCCGCATTCGTCAAATTTGGCCATCAGTTTCTGTAGGGAATTGTGGGGTGCAGAGAGGAAGAACAGTAGGTCATCTGCGTATGCCATTGTCTTGTGAACCTCGGGGCCTATATTAATTCCTGTGATCTCAGTGTCAAGCTGAACCATTCTGATGAATGGTTCTAGGGTTAGTGCAAATAGTGTGGGAGATAGCGGACAGCCCTGACGGGTCCCGTTAGTAATTGGGAAACTGTCTGATAAGCATCCCATCGTCCTGACTCTTGCCCTGGGGCATGAGTAGACTGCTTTGTGCACTGGTGCGCAGTCATGTTGGAACAAGAAGGGACCATCCCCAAACTGTTCCCACAAAGTTGGGAGCATGAAATTGTCCAAAATGTCTTGGTATGCTGATGCCTTAAAAGTCCCCTTCACTGGAACTAAGGGGCCAAGTCCCACCCCTGAAAAACAACCCCACACCATAATCCCCCCTCCACCAAACTTTACACTTGGCACAATGCAGCCAGGCAAGTATAGTTCTCCTGGCAACCGCCAAACCCAGACACATCCATGTGATTGCCAGACAGAGAAGCATAATTTGTCACTCCAGAGAACACGTCTCCACTTCTCTAGAGTCCAGTGGTGGCGTGCTTTACACCACTGCATCCAACGCTTTGCATTGCACTTGGTGATGTAAGACTTGGATGCAGCTGCTCGGCCATGGAAACCCATTCCATGAAGCTCTCTACACACTGTTGTTGTGTCAATCTGAAGGCCACATGAAGTTTGGAGGTCTGTAGCTATTGACTCTGCAGACAGTTGGCGACTTCTGCGCACTGTGCGCTTCAGCATGTGCTGACCCCGCTCTGTCAATTTACATGGCCTACCGCTTTGTGGCTGAGTTGCTTTTGCTCCCATTTGCTTCCACTTTTGTTATAATACCACTAACCGTTGACCGTGGAATATTTAGTAGCAAGGAAATTTCACGGAACACCTGAATCCAATGATTTGGAGGGGTGTCCCAATACTTTTAGCAATATAGTGTATATATAGATATCTGTGAATAATCCGGAGATTAACAGGCCCAGCGTGGCAGTAATATAAAAATCTCATTTATTTTTTCCTATTTTTGCTGTTTTGTTTTTTTTTCCCCAAGATGTCCTGCAGAACACTAGTTACCCAATATTACAAACCAACAAGTTTTTATCACTGTAGCTAATAGGCTTATGAGAACATTGACCCCTTGCTATACTGATACTTGTATGCCAGTCAGCAAAAAATGGATTCATCATAAGAGAAAGGGAAAAAAAAGAAGCATGCCACTTCACTATCAACTGTGGCCTAGTACTGAGAATTATTCACACCTCTGTGCATACTAAAGGTGTGCATACCTGGAGTTTATCTACCTCTTTTGCAGGTACATTTCAAACCCAGTGGAACTGAGCACTGGGCTTTTAGTATAGGGTTTGGGGGGACATACTTCATAAGATCATCAGCCTATCACTGACTCGCATATAAGCTAGTATCAGTATATAATGTACCAGCAATCCTCTGGCAGACCAAATTTTAAAGTTTGTTCATCTGCAACTGATCCAAAGGGGTGGTCAGTCATGATATGAAAATATTCATGTGGATATGTAGCTAAATAATCACTTTGCTCACCTCTGCTTTCTAGGCTTGTTTTTAATATCATGATATAATCATTTTGTTTGCCCAAGCAAAATACATTTTTGATCCAGTGTAATAAAATTGCAAATTAATACGGACATTTTTGCTTTTTGAATGTAATGACACATTTTAGTCATGACTCTCCTTTCTTCATGCAGCTGTGAGTAAATTGAAGCTAAATATTTCTATTATATTGCTTAGCACATATTCAGTAGTTTATTTGAGCAACTGCCATACAGTTTACCTCAGCTTTAAACCATAATTCAGTTACTCACTTTTTGTAGAGGGTGTATTGCGGTTGCCCTCATGGTCCGGGATGGATTAATAGCTATCATTTTTAGATGCACATTTTGTAGTTATCAACAATCATGTAGATAGAACAGAAATATGTTTTGATTTTATTTCAAAACCTTCACAGTCAGTTGAATGATGGAGGTTTTATATTTTTACTACAACAGTTAACTTCAGCTTAATAATTTTATATATAAATATTACATTTTGTTCTTCCCGAATGGTTGAAAGTATTGAACAAAGTGTCACATATAATTATGAAGGATAGCACCCCATTCCATCAAGGAAAATTAATTTATCTCTAAAATGATTCACAACCTCTTTGCTTGCTAGCTAATAATAAAATAAAGAACATATGTAATACATTGCAAAAGTAAATACAACTAACATTGCTAAACAATAATTGCTTCTTCCCTTCATAAACTGTGCTATATTTAGTTGTCTACATAGGTGAATCTTTAGTTTCTCATACCTTTGGCATGGTTTAGCACTAAGTTGATTAAAACATGTCCTGTTTAGATTATTAAAATTTTAATACAACTATGACTGGCAAGTTCTTATTACACAACATCTCTATTGATAAATATATACACCAAGAGAAATGACATTGAGACTTTTCAAGTGCTACTAATTGGTCCTTGCTGACCAACATTGAACTACCATCTCAGCATCAGGATAGGCGAGCGGCCATTGGCCATAACATTACTGTGCTTCAGTCAGCTGAATCAAGAGTTTGGGCCCCAACTTCAGCTGGCTTAGGACTATCTCTACTGACCAGTAGGAGGTGGAATTTGAATCTTTGGGACTGAGCTGCAGTTCATTTGATGCTATGTTTGGTACAGGGGCAGACTGACCATTCGGGCAGTCGGGCACGGACCGAGGGCCCGCGGCCATCAGGGGGCCCGTCACTGACCGTCCCCTCGCCGCTACCTCTCTTGAGGAGCGAGCGGCCGGGGATTACAGAGCTGCATCTGATCATGATGCGGGCGTGCTGACCGGGCACAGGTGAGAGAGAGGCGGCAGAGGAAGCCACTGTAACGGCGGCCACATCAGTTCCCCCACAACCAGGGTCAAGGGAGCCCCCCACTGACCACCAGGAGAGCCCCCACCAGGGTAAGGTGACACGATTTTAAAAATAAAGTCCAGGGACATTTTTAAATGTCAACAGTATGCGTTAAAATCAGAGGTTTTAGTTGCACAAACTTTTGGCCAAACATATGTAGAAGCCACACTGCCGCGCCAAGGCACCTCTGCAAAGTGTGGTCCTAACTCTATGTATCCGAGTCTCCAAGTGTGAGCATATTAATGAAGTTGATAAATTACATGCAGGTGTACCTGGAGGTAGCCAACTCCTCCTAATAAGGTGCAGGGACGCACTGGAGGCCCAGCAACCAAAAATGCACGCTGGGACTCCAGTGCATCACCCAAACCAAAAATAGTCAAACTAGAAAAAATGGTACATGCATGTATCTATAACCAGCCTTTATAGCAGGGCGCACATTGGGAAGGCTTACAACAATACAAAACACAAAAATTCCCCAGCCTCAACCTGCCAGCCAGCCTGCAACCAAACAAGTAGCCCTGTCAACAGTATGCGTTAAAATCAGAGGTTTTAGTTGCACAAACTTTTGGCCAAAAATATGTAGAAGCGACCACGGTTGTCTAAATCCTCGAGGTGGCGATGCATTTCCATCATACGGGAGGTTTGTTCAGCAGAGACTCGGCTAGACCGTTCAGGGCCAATGCGTGGCGTGAAGTAACTTCTTCCATTGTTTGGATGCGGCCCGTCAGTGACCGAAGGTCCGATTTGAGTTTGGATGTCGCCGCTGAGAATGTGGCTTTGATATCATGAGCTATGGAGTTGAGGTCGGATATGCGCGGCATCTGTCCCATCAGGGCCAGCAGATCGGGGTGCTGTTCATCCATCGTATATATATATACTCACCTGATCCCTAGATCCACCTACAAACGCAGCCTCCCATCTCCCATGCTGTCAGGGGCTGCAACAGAGCATGCTGGTTACTACTTAAACTGGCGCGCGCTGTGTGCATTGCTCCTTGGATTACATTCCCTAGCCAACAGCTGAATAGGCCAGTGGGGATGCATCATTGGTTGCTATGATGCCGGCAGCTGCTGGCTTCCTATCAACCAGTGAGGAATTGGAACACTCCTAGGAAAGCACCTGGTCTCCATTATGATGAAGACAAGAGCCATTTCCCCACATCTGGTCCCTTGTATAAAAGTTACAACAAATGTATGCATATTTTACCTGAGGAAGAGCTGTCTCTATAGTCCAAAACGGCTGTATTACATGTAGATTTAAACAATACAGTGGCTACTGCAAACAAGACTGTGGATTCCTTACACATGTATCTATACATACAGTATGTACTTCATATTATGTATTCATGACATATCTTTTGCTTTGTAGTCAGTTAAAGCAGTGCAATAAAAACTCCTGACACAATCACCTCCAGAAGTTCCCTGCATCCCCTTCTGTGACTAAGGGGATATCTACCTCATGCTGAAGCTTGCACTACACGACACTAATTGGTGGCAACTAAGCAGATGTTATGGCATACATATCTATCTGAATCAGGGGCTGACTGGCAACTTTTAGCCCAGGGGGCAAGTACAACCCAGAGGCCCATGGTGCAGCGACTTGGCCCCCCTCACGCTCTGCCTCTTCCCCGGCTTCTCCCCGCCCGTCTGTCACTTTTGCCGTCTAAGGGAACATAAAAGAAACCAATTTTTTTTTTCTTTTAATACTCACCTGATCCCGGGATCCACCGACAAGCACGGACCGGTGGTCGTTCCATTCTTTCTCACTTTTTCTGAATGAGAAAAAAATCCAAGTGTATGGCCAGAGGTTTTTATCTCTTTCCTACTCTACTCAAAACTGGAACCCAAATATTTAAGGTACACATGTGGCTCTGGAATACACACTGAAATCAGACAGGCACTCCAGAACCACTTCAATACAGTTTGAGTTTGAGGTTTCAGATGAATACAATATGCAAACATCTTTGTTGTTTGAGGAACTACCTAACTGGAAATAATCTGAATCTGTTTACATCTGTCAGTCCAACACTTGTTCATGTGTGGCTAGTTTAAGAGCTAGCATGGCTTTCAATAAATTACAAGTTTTCCCAGCATCCGCACAACAGTCAGGTACAATGTCTTTTAGCTAAAGCCCCAATACTTTTCACTAAATGTGGATGTTACATATCTGGTTGAGTGAATGGTTTGGAAAGTGGTAACATCCACACATCCTTAACACAATAATACCTTAATTTACTACAAAATGTGTTTGCAGCAAGCAATAAATAGCATTTGAAGCACAAATATGTCAAAAACCAGGCAAGGGTTGCGCTTATTTGAGATGCAAGTCTAGGGCAAGGCAAATAGAACACATTTATAGCAGACGTGTAGCTAAAAAACACAAAGCATATTTGGGTGCATATACCTACCAGTTAGACCTCTTGAGATGTCTTTATCCTTTCTTCATGACAGTGAGACTTTGAGGTTGATTTACTAGAGGCAAATAGGCTGTTTGCGTTGTAAGGGAATTTGTGCTCTGCAAGGAAATTTTCACTTAGCTTGGTGAATCTGGTGAAAATTCACCTTGCAAAGAATACTGCTAGCAAGGAAATAAAAAAAACAATCTTTTTGCTTGAACATGAATGGATAATGGAAGTCAGGAAAGCTTTACCTCATTTACTAAGCCACATTTACTAAGCTGAGGGAAAAGTGAAAATTACCTTGCAATTTGATTATTTGCCTTCAGTAAATCAACCCCATTTAGCCCAATGTTGCAGCCTAAACTTTCCATATCAGTTGTAGGATAAAGTCTTTCAAGTGCTGGATCCTTCCCCTTTAATCAAATATCCCCTTTGCATGGCCTTATTAGCAAAACTACCATATGATATGTATGGAGCATGTGAGTAAGTGAATGGTTTTATAATGTAAATTAAATATGGGTATCCAAAATACATAGCAATCTACAGTCTTTAAATTAACAATGACCTGGTATATGGGGCTACTAATCACTGTGGGCATGTTTTGCTATTCATTTATTATTATTATTATTATTATTATACAGGATTTATACACAGTTTGCACAGCACCAACAGTTTGCACAGCGCTTTACAAAACTGTGGGAGACAACACAAATTCAGTACAGGTGGTAGGAGGGCCCTGCTCATGAGAGCTTACAATCTAGGAGGAGGGGCAAGTGATACAAAAGGTAATAACTGTTTGGGATGATTTAATGGATGAACTGAAAGTACTGTTATAGCGAGGTGGAATAGGCCTCCCTGAAGAGATGAATTTTCAAGGATTGCTTAAAGGTGGACAGAGTAGGAGATAGGTTGACAGATTGGGGTAGGGAGTTCTACAGGATGGGAGACACTTTGGAAAAATCCTGGAGGCGAGCATGCAAGGAGGTGACAAGAAAACTGGAGAGCAGGAGGTCTTGGGAAGAGCGAGGGGCGGTTTGGGTGATTTTTGAGGTGGTTGAGGTAGGATGTGGCACAGTTGTATATAGCTTTGTAGGCTATTGTTAGTGTTTTTAATTTTATACGTTAGGGAAGTGGGAGCCAGTGGAGCGATTGGCAAAGGGGGGTGGCAGACATTGATCGGTTAGTAAAGTGGATGAGTCTGGCAGCAGTGTTAATAATGGACTGAAGAGGGGATAGCCTGCTTAGTGGTAGGCCAACAAGGAGGGAGTTACAGTAGTCAAGGCAAGATATTACAAGGTAGTGAATGAGAATCTTTGCTGTATCATTTGTTAAGAAGTGATGAATTTTGGAAATGTTACCGAGGTTGAGTCCGCAAGATTTGGATAGCGACTGGATGTGGGGCTGAAAGGAGAGTTCAGAATCAAGGATTACTCCGAGCACCCTTGCTTGACGAGAGGGGTTGATTTGTAGTGCTGTTTGGTTGTGATGGAGAAGTCAGGGGAAGGAACACGGAGAGGAGGAAATATTAGAAGCTCAGTTTTGGACAGATTTAGTTTGAGAAAGTGGTGTGACGTCCATATGTCAGGGAGTGGGTTAGTGATGCGTGAGGAGATAGAAGGGGTGAGCTGAGGGGTAGATAAATATATTTGGGTTTTGTCAGCATAGAAATGGTAATGGAAGCCATGAGAGGTTATCACTTGACCCAGGGAGGAGGTGTAGATGGAGACTAAAAGGACCTAAGGACAGAGCATTGGGGGACTCCCACAGATAGAGGAAGTGAGGTTATAGGTAGGGATGCACCGATACTAGTATCGATATCGGTGCCGATACCGAGTATTTGGGCGAGTACTCGTACTTGCCCAAATGCTCCGATGCCTAGCCTGATACTTCCTGTATCAGGAAGCCGCGCAGCGTGTCATTACACACTGCCCAGTTTCCTCATTGGCAGGTAAGCGGCTCCATGCTCTCTCGTCCCCTGTGATGAGAGAGCATGGAGCCGACTTCCCAGCCAATCAGGAACCCGGGCAGCGTGTAATGATGCGCTGCCCGGCTTCCTGATTGGTCAGGAAGCTGGCCAATCAGAAAGCCAGGCACCGTGTAATGATGCAGCGCCCGGCATTCTGATTGGCTGGGAAGCCGGCTTCATGCTCCATCATCTCATGGGTACATGGCTGGGTCCCGGAGGTAGGCCGCTCCTGGCTGGAGAGGCCCCGGGGGTGACAAGCTGGAAGATCCCCTACTTGCGGTTTAGGTGTCTGGAGACTGGTTAGGAGTAGCCTGGTATTTCTGGCAGGATAGAGGCAGACAATCTGTGAGCTAGAGATAGCAGCAGCCGTTGCTGACGACTCGGCTGCTGGTTCCCTGTGAGGCAGACAATCTGTGAGCTTGAGTAGCAACTGCTGGTAAGCTGACAGAGTTCTCACTTGACGTTCCAGAACAATAGAACGCCGAGTGAGTTACTCACCTGTGGTTTTGAGGAGGCGCCGCGGCCAGTGGGAGGAGTCGAGCGTGACGTCACGGATGAGGCGTGACGTCACGGATAGACTCGGCCCGGGTGAGTCTATGACAGAGGCTGCTGGTGTGTTAATGTTAACAGGATTATTATAGTCACCAAGAATAACAGTGGATGTTTCAGAGGAGAGAAAATAGGTTAGCCAGGCTGTGAAGACGTCAAGGAAGCTTGATACTGGTCCTGGAGGCCAATAAATCACAGCAATCCTCACCGACTGTCTGTCTGTTTTCCCCAATGAACTTCAAAAGAGGGACGTAATGGAGAATTTGGTGTTGGAAGAACTTGAAAGGTGCATTGTTGGGATAGGATTCCAACTCCATCTCCCTTTCGTCCACTGGGTCTGGGTGAGTGAGTCCAGTGGAGGCCACCATGGGAAAGGGCAGCAGGCAAGGGAGAGTCAGAAACCTGAAGCCAAATTTCTGTAACAGCAAGTACTTTAAAGAAGGTGGAGATAAAGACTTTTAGAGACCAGAAGGCTTTTAGAGACCAGAAGGGTGGGTTTTTGAATATCATTAGTGCAGCTGTTCCTTCTTCTTAGCATGTCATTTCTGAGGGAAAAATGCAACTTCCATTTAACTTTTTAAGTCAAAAAAGAAACAGACCATTTAAAGTAATCCCTTAAAAGTATGGGCTGGTTTTGTGCATTGTATGTCATACTTTTTGGAGTTTCAAACTGAAATATTGAAATTTCCAGTGAAAAGTCTAAAACCATTTGCGAAGAACCACCATTCGATTGGATAAGATCAAAATAAGGAGTCAAATGCTTTATGCATGTCTAACTATAGTAGTAATAGTTTGATATCAAAGATGGTAAGGGAGATAAGGCAAAAAGTTGACCATGTGTGGGGATCTTTACATCGTTACATACAGTAGGTTGAAAAAAGACACAAATCCATCGAGTCCAACCCTTAGAGATATGAAAAAAAAGAAAAGCCTAAACAGAATGCTATGCCCACAGTTACCCACTGTTGATCCAGAGGAAGGCAAAAAAAAAACCCTATAAAGCATGGTTCAGATTGCTCCAACGGGGGAAAAAAATTCTTCCTGATCCCATAAGGCAATTGGATATTCCCTGGATCAACAATCTCTGATGCTTATTATACCTCTAAGAACTCAATATCCAGTAATATTCTGTGCATTAAGGAATACATCCAGATTGTTTTTAAAACAGTTAACTGAGCTCGCTAGAACTAGCTCCTGGGGGAGTCTATTCCACATTTTCACAGCTCTAACTGTGAAAATGTCTATCTTGGGTATTATGATACTAGCTGTAAGCATGTTCATGTCTATACTTCCACTGTCGTTCAAGTAGTTAAATAGTATAGTTTAATAGTGTGGTGAATAGTAATGTGTCACCTTGTGAATATAGTGCCCCAATGACTGGTAGATTTACTGTGTTTGATATACTGCAACCAGAAGCTCCAAATCACTATGGTGCTGTCTCCAGCACATGTTTGAAAATAGGGCCCACAATGCTGAGCTCGGTGGAGTGGACTTGGGGATACTAGTGAACTGCACTATTGAGTAGTACTTTCTTGTGAACAAGGGTGGCTCCTCCCTCCACTCTTATGCGAGCTGCCCCTACATCCTGTGTTGCTGATGTTTTCCCTTTCCCCACTTCCTCTACTCTGCTGCAGCATTGTCAGAGGATTCGGCCATATCTAAACACTGATGGAGCCAGGCTTCACCACCAGGTTCGCCTGCTTGGTCTAGGTGCCTAGGCAGTAAAATATATATAACTAATGTAGTTGAAGATGTAGCCTAGATCTGAATTAGATGTGGCTATTTTGGAGGCTATCTTCAACTGAATTAACAGTTTCCTCTTATCTTCGTTTACAGGTACTCGGACTCGGTGTCAATTATCAAAAGCATGTGACAACTGTACAGACACGATGAAGTCAGGTATCATCGGTGTGATGCTTTCATTGCAGTATTTAATGAATAAGAGCAGACACATCCATGTAATAATGTGGCTGACATAATCCCAAGAAGGGAGCATCGCATTTCTCTCTGCTCCCATTTCATTACTGTTGACAAGATTCTTGTAAGTTAAATATATGTAGTCAATTCAAAACAATTTGCATGTCTATATTTTGCCTTACAAAGCAAATCATTTGACAAATCCATTTGTCTTTTATGCCACGAGGAATGAAACTGAGAAAATCCTATCTACAAGTAACATTTCAAGGGGTGAATGTTAACCTTATGTTAACCTTACCAACATTTATATAAATAACAAATTGCTTAAAGTTTTTAGTAAGGCTCTGTTCACACCTGCAGCGTGCACTACCGCACATCCGCTGGTCTGCACTAAAGGGAAGCATGCAATGCACTGATTCCAGTGTATCTCACTGTTTACCTTTTTTTCCCTTAATTTCATTCAGTTCTTTTAGTTCTATTCACCCCAGCACGTTGTGATACATTGTACTGCGTCAAAACACACTGCAATGAATCTATATAGTAATTTCTTGAGCACATGACACCACAAAGCCATGGTGTGAACTGACATAATAGTAAACAAGGCAATTTGTCTTGTCTATGCATTAAATGCAACTGAAGCCAAAACTTACATTTTAGTTTTGGAAAGAGTGGAGAGGCACTAGAACACCTGTCAGGTTTTATTGCTTTGCAGGAGAGTTTTTTCTCCTTTCCTATTGTGGCTATTGAACAGGAAGTCAAGGGAAATCTCCCTGATAGGTCACAGATGGGGGAAAAAAAGCTTAAAGGGGTTATAATCCTCCCCCACTCTATCCAAGTCAAAAATAAAACGTTTTAGTTTCAGTTCTGTTCTAAAGCAGAACTCTGGGCCCAAATCGTATTAACCCTTGCAGTGGGGCTACACCTGCAGTTCAAAGGTTAACTACTTGTTGTTGTCTAGGTTAAAAAAGTTATACTTGCACATTTCCCTGAGTTGGCCAGCTCTTAGACCCACCTTACTCCCTCTCCGCTGCAGAGGTCTAATGTTCTGAATCATCGTGTTCTATACACAGGAGCAAACAGAATCTGGAGCAGTTGCCCTTGGCAACCAATCAGCCTCTCTCTTTAGTTTGCTCAGGTAAGATTTGAAAATGAAAGATAGAAGCTGATTGGCTGCAGTGCAAATCTGCTCAAGATTTTGTCTGCTCCAGTTTTTATAAATTCTCCCCACAGTGTATGAGATGTGAAGACGCTGAGGGACATACAATCACTGCAGCGGAAAAGACAGGCAGGTGAAAGCACTGTGACAGCCGTCTGGCTCCAAGCATCAGGTGAGCATAACATGTTTTAACCTAGACAAAAATGAGCACTTAATCCTTGCAGTGTTGGAGGTAGCCCCACTGCAACGGTAAAAACAAATAGTGCCCAGAGTCTGCTTTAAGACTTCCCTGGGCAGGGCTACCCAGCACAGCTCAAGGCATTTGGTGTGAATGGGTCCTAACAGAATGCTGTCACTTACTGATATCTCTCCTTGAACAATTGCAATAACAAATGTTACAATTTATGATAGCAGCATACTATTATTCTATAGTTTTTAGCACACAATGCTATGGAAATTCTCAAACATCTGGTTAACGCACCAAAATCTCCCAAACTCTTAAATTAGAAAACGTACACTTATTGATAAAACATTGCAGTAAAAAAAAAAAAAAAACCCAAACCTTTAGATTACAGGAGAACTATGAGGTGAGTGCTTTTCACTCACCTCATAGTTCTAGCCGACTTGTGACAATGAGACTGTCACAGGTCGGCTCAGTAGATCGGGAGGTGAGCGAACACATACCGGCGTTCGCTCACCTCTCGATCCTGTCACGGCTACTGGCTCTGCCTCTAGATAGGCAGAGCCAGCTGTCAGTCACACAGCTGGGCGGATCCAGACATAATTGTCGGGATCCGCTTCAGCTGCGGCGTCTTAGTATACCGCAAGCAGCAGCTTGCAGTATACTGCGGTGTCTCAGTATACCGGGAGCTACAGCTCCCGGTATACTGAGCCTAGGGTGACGGGAGGACGCTAGTTTGTGTCCTCCCGTTACCCTAAGGAGAACTATGGGGAAAAGACTTAACCCCATAGTTCTCCTTTAATGCAGAGAACCTTAGCAACTAGAATTAGCTCATTTTAGTTTTCATACAGGTATTGCTGTAGACCACCTTAGTCCCCGTTTATTAGTAATTTGGCAATATGAGAACCGATATAAGGCAGCAGAGGTTGTGGTTAAGCATGAACCTAGTTTGGCTAAAAAGGAGTAGAAGTTGAAGCTGGTACATCTGGATATGCAATTGAAACCAATAACACACGCACAATAAAAAAATATATTTGTTTGCGTGAAATGTGTCAGGTTTGGCTTTTTTTTCTCAACTTTTTTGTGTCATACCAATACAAACAAAATAAATAAACATGAGAATGCCTAAACATTGGTAATTGCAACAATTTTCTGCGCAAAGTGGTGCATTATCTGACAGAAATGCAGGGGTTCCAATATTTTTTAGCCATGACGGGAGGTGTGTGTTTGTGTGTGTGTGTGTGTGTGTATATATATATATGTATACACACGCTCAATTTAAACAATAGCATTAACACAGCTTAAAGTTAAGCAGCTGTGCAATATCTTAAAATAGACATAAAAATACACAGCGCTAAATCATATAATATAATAATACAATAGTGCATAAATGTAAACCCCATTAACAATGAATGTGAAAAATGTCAAAAACTCATACAAAGGGCAAGCAGTGCAGTCCACTTAGAAGTGTGAAAGGAGATTCTCAATTCAGGATATGCCTTTATTCATCCACTGTTGACGATCAGTTCTGTACTCACTCCTGTAATTACATATAAACCACAGGAATCATCATGACTGCAATGCTGAACGGGCAGAGTGCACGTGCGCACACCGGCCCATTCGGCAGTTATCTCTTGATCATGCTAAAAACCAGCCGAAAATCATAGGATTCTCGGCTGGTTTTCCAACATGCTCGAAATACAAAAGTCGTGCGACCGTACAGTAGAAACGGTTGCACGCCTTCCATACACTTTGCAATTCTCGTACGATCGCGAGATTTCCCGCGATTCTCGTACGATAATCGTGCAGTGTATGGGCACCTTTAGTGTGGTACATCTTCATGCCCCGCAGTGGGGGTTAACACACCAGATATCCATGACCTTATAATGAGCAAGGTCTAAAGTGCTTTATCTGTGGATGCAACTTCTCCAAAGCGATATTCAAATTCCAGCAACCCCAAACCAATTGTATCAAGAAAAAAGAAACAAAGAAAGCTATTGAGTAAAACTGAACATTTTTATGAAAGTTTAAAAACAGTAAAATACTTGCACTCTTCTGGTGCTATAACCGCACCCAACTCCTCCCTACTGTTGCCTCTGATAGTATTAGTCTACTGACTCAAAGGGGTCTATTCACTAAGCTGCCGAAGGATCTATCCATAGCTTCGGCTGATCCTTCGGCTAGCTTCGGCCCCAGGACCCCTTTGGTTCAGTAGAACCAAAGGGCTGCTGTATAGGCTATTCGATATAGCCCGTACAGCTCCCGAAGTCAGCTGGGGGGCTCAGTCGACCCGAAAGCATATTTTTCGGTTCGATTGAGCCAAGGCGAAAGCCAAAGCTAGCCCTTTGGCCGGCCAACAGCCTGCTTCTGACAGCTGGGCGGAGCCAGCCGTGATGTTCCGGCTGGCTCCGTCCACTTGCAGAGAGATCAGCATCCCTGGTTACCAGTGTAGCCCTGTTTTGGGGGGGGGGTTAAATGAAACTGCCCTCTCCAAACAGGCTATGGGGCTAACCTGCAGGTAACTATGTGAGCCAGAGCCTTCGCTTAATAGAAGAATGGGTTTTGACAATAAATTTGGCAGTGCCTCCGCCTAGAACAGGGCTCCTGCATATGAGGAGGTGCTCCCTTCCTAGGAAATTTACTAGTGACTTACACAAGATAACTCAAAGCAGAAGTACTACTGCTCCCAGCATAGATTTCTACCAGAAATATATGTAGTCACACCAATATATATATAACCTTGATTTTCAAGCACTGAACTAGGACTATGTGTCGTGGGAAGGGATGGCACTGACTATATAATAGGACTGGATCCCTAACCAGGCGTACTCCCTAAATTAGGCACGAACTCTGGGGGTCTAGGATTCAACGACTCTCTCCGAAGAGGAGAAGCTGTTAGGCTAGAGCCCTCTGGAACTACAGTCCAATCATTCTCATTGGTATCAGGAAGATCAGCTATAATGTTTGCTTGATGCTGTAGTAAGTCACTTTTGGAAGAATTCTCTGAATTATCTTCATCACTGACTTGAGAAATAGGGAGCAAATGGTTTTGATTCCAGGTTTTTATCCTGCCTTCTGGTCCCTTTATTTTGTACACAGGGATTCCAGGTAATTTGTCCACCACTGTAAAAATCTCATTCCTCCATCGGTCAGCTAATTTATGCTTCCCAGATGCTCCCAAGTTTCGTAGCAATACACGGTCACCAGGTTTCAAGTCTCTATATCTTACACGGAGATCAAACCTTCTTTTGTTACTTTCATTTATTTTGGTGGCATTTTCTTCAGCCAAACGATAAGCTGACTTGAGGATATCTTTCAGACGAGCTACATATTGATAGGCAGTCTAGGTTCCCTCCCGAAGAAATATGGGGAGATTCCTGTAAACTCATGTCTCGTACTATTATAGGCATGAACCATGGCTTCAACTTTACGACTCCAGGTACGCTTGTCATCGGCCTGCAGATTACCTAACATATTAAGCAAGATTCTGTTGAATCTCTCAGGGAGAGCATCACATTCAGGGTGATAAGGAGTAGTCCGGCTCTTGTGAATGTTCAGCAGCTGGAGTAATTCCTTAATTAACCTGCTCTCAAAGTCTCTACCTTGATCTGAGTGCAATCTGTGAGGTAAACCGTAGTGGATAAAGTACTTCTCCCATAGCACTCTTGCGACTGTAACTGCTTTTTGATCCTTGGTAGGAAAGGCTTGAGCGTATCGAGTGAAGTGATCGGTTACCACCAGTATATTTCCAATTCCTCTTGAATCATTGTCAATGCAGAGAAAGTCTATACAAACTAAATCCATGGGACCTGAACTTTGTAAGTGACCCATTGGAGCAGCTCGAACTGGAAGAGCTTTTCTCCGCAGGCATCTGGGGCAACGTCTACAAAGACTGGTCACAGTTTCTCTCATTTTGAGCCAATAAAAACGGTCCTGGATTAAGCCATATGTTTTTTCGGGTCCCAGATGACCATGATGATCGTGTAAACTTCTGAAAACCATCCTTTGAAAGCAGTATGGGAGAACCAACTGACGCCTCCCTGGGTGATCATGATACAAAATCACACGGTGGAGCAGGCCCTTTTCAATCCTGAACTTGTCCCAATCTCTCAGGAATGAGCTACATACAGCAGGTAGAGCTTTCTTCAATATCTCTGGGTCGCTAGCACTCACTGCCCTATATAGAGGCCCAATTAAAGGATCAGCCTTTTGACTCTTAATCATTCGATGAGAAGATATAGTACAGTTCTCGAATGAACCCAAAGCAGCAGGATAAGCGAACATGTTTGGTACGGCCTCTGGTCCGCTTCCCATCGAATCTATAAGCCGCATCTCTGAAAAGGTTAATTCATGGTCAACTATCGCTGCCATAAAACACATCGCTCCAACACCAGGACCAGAAACTTGTTCCCATTCATCAATATCGGAGACAGGAATCAATCCAGGATGCACGACTCGAGCATGCGCACCTGCAACCCGGGCGCCAGTGGTTCTGCCAGGCTGGAGGGAGACCTGTACCCTGCACCGTGCCCGCTGACCCTGTGGGATGGTGACACCCCTGGTTTCCTGACAGAGCCCCCCACCAAGGAGCAGCCTGCGGACGCGACCCGGGGAGGGCCTCTCGGGATGGGCCCGATGGAATGCTCGCACCTTGGCATCCGCATGGACGTTCCTCGAGGGCTCCCAGGAACGCTCCTCGGGACCGTACCCCTTCCAGTGGATGAGATACTCGAGACCTCTACGCCGGCGGCGTGAGTCCACAATCTCCTGGACATCGTACTCATCATCGTTATCTACCTGGATGGGAGGAGGTGGAACAGGCGCCCGGCCCGGGAACGGGTTGGCATGATGTGGCTTCAGCAGGGATACGTGGAACACCGGGTGTATGCCCAGGGATGTGGGCAACTGCAGCTCTGCAGCAACCTCATTGATCATGCCCTCAATGATGAAGGGACCGAGATAGCGCGGACCCAACTTCCTGGAAGGACAGGACAGCTGGAGGTGTTGTGTAGAGAGCCATACCCTGTCCCCGTTCTTGTACCGTGGGGGATACGCGCGCTGGCGGTCCGCCTGCTCTTTCTGTCGTCGCTGGACGAGTTGGAGTTGCTGCGTGAGGGTACGCCGTAGTTCACGGAGGAGTCGGAGCCGCTGGTTCACCTCCGGTACCGGAGCATCGAGGGGCAGGTCCGGGAGGGTCACCGGATGGTAGCCGCAGTTGGCGTAAAACGGGGAGAGGCCTGTGGATGAGTGCTGCTGGTTGTTGTAGGTAAACTCCGCTAACGGGAGATGGTCCACCCAGTCGTCCTGTAGATAAGAGGAGTAGCAGCGGAGGTATTGTTCAAGAGTCTGGTTGGTCCTCTCGGTCTGCCCATTAGTTTGCGGGTGGTAAGCGGAGGACAGGCTGCGGGTGATGCGGCGACCTCGGCAGAAATGGGTCCAGAAACGGGACGTAAACTGCGAGCCCCTGTCTGAGACAATAGTGTCGGGGAGCCCGTGTAGTCGGAACACATGTTGCAGAAAAAGACTGGAGGTTAGTTGTGCTGTGGGAAGGCCAGAGGTCGGGATGAAGTGGACCATCTTTGTGCATTGATCTACCACTACCATGATGGTGGTACAAGCTCGCGAGGGAGGTAGGTCCACGATGAAGTCCATCGCAATGTCCCTCCACGGTGAGGACGGCACCGGCAGGGGTTGCAGTAACCCGATGGGTCGGGAGATTGGTCGTTTGTGGAGCGCACAGAACAGGACTCCACGAAGGAATGCACATCCGCCGTCACGGAAGGCCACCAGAACCTGCACAGGATGCACTCCAAGGTGTTGCGGTGGCCCCTGTGGCCGGCTGTGGGATGATCGTGGTAGTGTTGATAGCCTGCGTACTGCGCATGCGCACCTGCCGCACGACTCGTGCATGCGCACCTGCAACCCGGGCGCCAGTGGTTCTGCCAGGTTGGAGGGAGACACGTACCCTGCGCCGTGCCCGCTGACCCTTTGGGGAGGTGACACCCCTGGTTTCCTGACACACACTGACGCTTGCCTTCCTCTGAACAGGACCATTCTCTTAAGC
>NW_017309479.1:64557-65321 GCF_000935625.1 Nanorana parkeri
AAGCGTGTTGAGCACTTTTGGCGCAGCCTACATCCATGTCAGCCATAGAAAATACTTCTGGTAATCCTGACCACTGCTGTGTAAATCTCTGAACCCAGGCCTCTGATAATTTTGGATCACTCAAATCATAATTAAGAGTGGAAGCTGCACCTCCGACTTGTATTCTGCACACTTCAGCATATGGGTTAACACCAAACACGGGGTAGCAGTTGGCTACTTGTTGGTGAGGACCAATTACAACAGGATGCGGTGAACAATTTCTCACAGTCACAACCGTGGATAAATCTACTCGAGCCCTCCAGTCTTTTCTTTCAGGAATCACATTCCACCCCTCTTTATTAATCATTTCTTCAGAGGTCTCCATGAGGACATAACTTCCATCTCCAAGTAATTCAGGAGCAATGCTGGAAGCTACCCTCAGTACTCTCTCTCCTCCTGGTGGAATTTCCACTGCATGCTTACCGATGTGATACACCACTCCATGTTGATAGCCAACAGAGAGAACATCATAGAGCTTTTTAAGATCTGATGGCAATTCAGCTTTATCAAAAGAAGTAGTCCAACCTCCTTCAAGAAACTTCTGAAAAGCACTGTGTACTGCTTTACAATTAGTACCTAATATCACTGAGGCTGCATGGGAATCCCCGGTGTCAGGACATACGAGGGCGATGATTTCCATTGGAGGAACACCCTTATCCTTGAAGCCAGGTACAGTCACAATTTTGTGCAAACTTCCATCAACAGGGTATGACTTGGAGTTCAAA
>NW_017309480.1:0-680 GCF_000935625.1 Nanorana parkeri
GGACTATCAACAGTAAACAATTCTAATGCTAGGGGTAAGGCAGATCCTAGCAGGAACCTAGAAACCTGGTAACCATACCTTTCATCTTTCTAGGATAAGAGGGACACCCTTCAGCACAAAGAATATAGGCAAATGACACCCCTGCCATGTGCCAGTTACATAACACACAAAAACATTAGTTAAACCCACAGGTGCATTTTTTGCATTACTGTACTACTTTTCCATTATTCTGTTTTTTCGAAATAACAAATGGAATCATTTTGAGGTTGTATGAAAGGTTTAGTATTGCATAACACTTTTGGTAGTTAAAAAGCACATTTTTATTGGAGTATATACAACAGATTGAAAAGAGGGACAACAAAGGAGGTAAAAGGGACAGGAGAATTTGGTTCCAAGAAGAGGGTCAGCCTCTCAAAATAAGGGACATTTGAAAATGATGAAGAAATTCCTTCCCAGATATTTTGGCAGCAAACCTGTTTACTTATAAATATAAAGCAGGGATGGTTATAAAAAAAAAAAAGAAGACATGCATCCGCAAGCAATAGGTAGGTCTTATAATGAGAAAGTAAGGGTTACTGTGATCGGAAATGAATATTTTCTGGATTTTATTTTCTGTTAAGTTTGCCCATCAGAGTAATGTCACCAGTGGCGTCGCTACAGGGGGGCAAGGGGGGGCAATT
>NW_017309480.1:2076-2564 GCF_000935625.1 Nanorana parkeri
GGTGGTGGAAGGCCAAGCCTTTGCAGAGGACAGCAGCTGTTGTCTGCGAAGGCTTCCCTAGCCCCTACCACAGCGTCGGGCCCCTATTAAGCCTTTGGCACCACCTGCTTGCTGCTACTGTACTGATCTCTGCATC
Organism: Nanorana parkeri; assembly: GCF_000935625.1. NCBI lineage: Eukaryota > Metazoa > Chordata > Amphibia > Anura > Dicroglossidae > Nanorana > Nanorana parkeri. The sequence continues at coordinate 2,213 of NW_017309480.1, forward strand.
AGCACAGTAGCAGCAAGCAGCTGGTGCCCAAAACGTAATAGGGGCCCGACGCTGAGGTGGGGAGCCTTTGCAGAGGACAGCACTTCAGCGTTGGGCCCCTATTATTCAGCTTTGGGCACCAGCTGCTTGCTGCTACTATGCTGCTTCTGCAGAGTCAGGTAGCCAATAACAGGCTGGCTATTGCACCCGCCCAATCAATCAACAGAGGTGTACCGGATAGAAAACTTCAGGTCCCTCATCTGCTGATTGACAGCAGGCAGTGCGAGGGTGCAGTAGTCAGCCTGTTTTTGGCTATTGCAATTTGAAAAATACCAATAGCAGGCTGGCTATTGCTTCCAGCAATGAAGTAAAA
>NW_017309480.1:3191-23353 GCF_000935625.1 Nanorana parkeri
GCAGATGCCATCCGCAATTAAATCAGCTCTCGGTGCCCATCAATTGCGACATGCAATGAAAATTATTAGTGCCCCGCCAGATATGACTGTGGTATCTTATGTGCCCCCCCTATATATTGTTCCTAGAGTCGCCACTGGTCATAACCTGAGGGTGGATCCTCCCTCACTGTATGCCAAGGCTCCCTTTTCCTCAGCATCAGGAGGAGCAATCAATCCAGCAGACTCAGGGACACCTATAGAGTGCAGAGCTCTGTATAATCAGTATCTAGACTGGTTACAGTCCAGGTATCTCTAAATTGAATAGCGACATTTTAGAGGGCGCTACAGGTGTTTAAGGGCTTGTTCACACCAAATGCAGACCAGATCTGCATGAGTTTCTGCACACGCAGTGCAGTGGGTTTTGCGTTCAGGGCGTTTTTGTAAAAACACATATATATATTTTATTTTTATTTTGTTCATTTAAAATGGGCTTTCAGTGCGTTCTAGTGCATTTGCATGAGTTTTTGATGCATTTGCATGCGTTCCAGAGCAGGTAAAATAGGGCTTGCTGCAGTTCTTTTTACATGCTCTGGAACTGAACGCTGCAGTGTGAACTAGAGCCCAAAATACCATTGGAATACATTGGACCCAGTTTTGATCCAGTCTGTAACTGCTCTGCTCCTGGAACGCGCTTGGTGTGAACAAGGCCTAAATGTTATTTACCAATTGCATGCTCCCTCTCATAAAATATTATTTATTGCTGTTATTTTTTTAATGCTTACCTTTTCCAAAGTCTTAGGGGGGTAACATGATTCGCTGGGTCCTCTATCTCTTGGATATTTGATGGTAGGCGGTCCTCAATGATGCAGAGAGCGGTGCTGATGTGATGACATCAGCACTACTCCTGGCATCATTACACTGTCAGTGCAGGGCATTGTGTTGGGCAGGCAGGCGTCATTACACACAGAAGACTGAGGACATCTTGTGGTAGAGAAGACGTTTTGCAGGGGACAGTGCTGCAGAGGAGGGAAGTTTTGCAGCCAGAGCTGCTTTTAAAACACTGGCTTAGGATCCTTTAACAAAAATGCCTGGGGTTATCTATCTATCTATCTCATTCTATCTATCTATCTATCTATCTATCTATCTATCTATCTATCTATCTATCTATCTATCTATCTATCTATCTCTCTCATTCTATCTATCTATCTATCTATCTATCTATATCTATCTATCTATCTATCTATCTATCTATCTATCTATCTATCTATCTATCTATATATCTATCTAATATCTATCTATCTATCTATCTATCTATCTATCTATCTATCTATCTATCTATCTATCTATTTAATATGTATCTCTCTCTCTCTTCCCTATACTGCAGCACTCAGGCAAGAGAAGGGAGTGACAGCACGCTGAACAAATCAGTATCTATTATATTGCGCAGTGAGAGGGAAGAGCACAGTGGTACCCTCATTGGCGTGCTGCTTCTCATTTACTATCCATTCAGCAGGCTGGGGGGAGTGTCCCTGACCAATCTGTATTGGTCACCTGCACTGGAGGTCAGGGACCTGGCTATGCTGCATGGCTGGTTTAACCCCTTCGTGACTGACGAAGTACAGTGTACGTCGCCAGCATCGGGGCTGTTTAAACAGACTCCCGTCGACTTTTGCCGCCGGGAGTCTGTTTAAACTTGTAGAGTTTAAACTTTAGCTTTACAACAGAAGCGATCCTGGCGACTTACCTGTCGCCAGATCGCTTCTGCGTCCCGAAGAAGGGGCCGCCCCCCCCGCCGGACACCCCCGCCGTGCTTCCCGGGCTCCGTTGCCCCTCCTACGGGCCCGGGACCGGCGATCTTTGTGTCCGCGGGGAGCTGGGGAGGAGGTCGACGAACTTCCGTTCATCGATCCCCTCCCCGTTCTATGGGACCGGGAGCGATGCAGATTGCATCACTTCCGGTCCCTGGGCTGTCAGTTCTGGGCTCCTGCAGCCCAGCTATAAGCTATTGAAGTGCGATCTGCACTTCAATAGCTTATTTCCAGTGTAAAGGTGACACTGAGGGTCTTTTGGACCCCCAGCATCACCTTAAAGAGGACCTGTCACCACCATCTGCTATTACATGGGGGGGCTTGCAAGCCCCCCCATGTGATAGCAGTCAAAGTAAAGTAAAAAAAAACAAAAAAACAGTTTTTAAAATTAAAATGAAATAAAATAAATCTAATAATAATAAAAAAAAATTTTAAAAGTACCCCGCCCCCGCGAGCACGCGCGTCGCCACGTAAACACGCGTCGGGTGCGCCTACGCATGAAAACGACGAACGCGCTACACATGTTGGGTATCGCCGCGCACGCCGGAGTGAGAGCAATAATTCTAGGGCCAGTATTTTGGGGTATCTCTAAATTGATGACCTGTGGGGGCTTTTAAAGTGTCTTTTATTGACTTTTTGGGGTACTGCAGTTTTTCGCCGTTTCACGGTCGCACGCAATCTGTAAACTGGGCATGTTGGGTATCGTTTTACTCGTTGTAACCTCATCTTTTATATTTCATTAAAAAAATGGGTAATTTGTTGTGTTTTGGGGCATTTAATTAAATTTGTCACTAAATTTTGGGGTTTAATAAGGAGTTGCGCTAATATTGCGCAACATAAAAAATTTCAACTACCACCATTTTATTCTATAGGGTCTTGGCATTCAGAAAATATATAATGTTGGGGGGTTTTACGTCATTTTCAGGCCTAAAATGTGGAATATAACATGGGTGCAAAAATTGAAAAAGGGCCTCAGTCATGAAGGGGTTAAATATATTGAGGAGAATTTATAAAAACTGGGGCAGACAGAATCTGGAGCAGTTGCCCAAAGTAACCAATCAGCTTCTGTTTTCAGTTTGTTCCGTTAAGCTTTGAAAATGAAAGAGAGAAACTGATTGGTTGCCGTGGGCAACTATTCCAGAGTCTGTCTGCTCCAGTTTTTATGAATTCCCAATATTATATTATTTATTACACTGGCTAAACAGAACAACAAATGTGTAATTGGAGCCCAGCTTTAATGTTTCTCTGTATGTCTGCATTAGGGTGGCCATTTCTAGTACAATTGAGATGAAGCCAACTAAAATGTATAAACATTCCTGAAGTGCTGCAGAATGTAAACAATATATCTCCTGTGTTTATTTATAAGGACACGCTGGTTTTATTTATTATATGGGGACAAATAGATCATCTCACAACACCCCAGTCAGATAATCAGTAGGTTTGTCTCAGGAGACCAGAGTTATGAAGATCACCTCTACGGCTGAATGAAGATAAAGCTTCACCTTTATTCCATTGTGGTAAAAATGGTAACAAAGGAAACAAACAAACAAAGCGAGGTGCAATAACACCTAACCGGTTTCCTACAACATGGCGTACCGTGTATCAGAGGCACAATAATAAGTTGAGGTTTAAGGTGTCTTATCAAAATAACAAGCTCTAATTAATAAGTGTAAAGGCTTTTAGATTGTAAGCCCTCACGGGCAGGGCCCTCCTTACCATCTTGTCTTAAATTGTATTGTGACTGTAATGTCTTCCTTATTTTGTAAAGCGCTGTGCAAACTATTGGCGCTATATAAATCCTGTATAATAATAATAATCTGCTGCACTGAGGGGTGCGGCGGAGTCTTCGAGTGTACATGTACTGGGGGAAAAAGTGTCAAAGAGAACCTGTCACAAACCTGGCCAAATTCAACTTTGCTTTGCATAAAATGTCACCTCTGTTAAACCAATCTGATATTTTGGTGCCAGGCATATCATAATATATAGCATAATATTATCTTTTAAATAAAACAAATAAATACATCAAATTTATAAGAAAAAATAAAGAAGAAAGCAATAAAGGTTTCTTACCATCTTCCTCACAAACTCTTTAGGTCTAATGCACATGGACTGAATAATCATCAATTTTAGATGCTTCTGGGGTTTTGTTTATACCCCTGAACACAGCTCTATAATAGTCAATATTTCCATGCACACTGTGACGTTTAGATCCAAAATCTAGAGCAACGTTCAGCGAGGTTAACAAAAAAAATGCCCCAAACCTGTGTTCCGAGAGGAGCGTTGTGGCATAATTAATAAATGCATAAACGCGCGCTCATATGGGCGTACATGGGTACGTTCATTTCAGTGTCTAGAATAAATGATGATTTGGGCCACTAGACAATGATTTATAAATGAATATTTTAGCCAGTAGAATTAGTTTACGCGCATATGATTCCAAAACGCTGTATACACATAATTGATAGTACTTTATGCGCCAGCTACTGACAAGCAAGATCCAGAGTAGATATGTGTATTTAATTACGTCCGGGTGCCTAAACCCTTACAGTGTATTTCTGATTGGCCTCACTGACGAATAGGGATAGGGGAGCAGGAGACAGGGACAAGCTTACGTTTAATAGGAAAAGTTCAAATTTGGGTCATGTAAGCTGCTTCTACTGATCATTTTACCTCCAAAAGTAACTTCTGCTTGTGTATATTTTATTCATATGTTTAAGGTGAGTTGTGACAGGTTCACTTTAAACTAAACTGGATTGTAAGCGCCATAAGGTACCCTATACAAGAGGAGTTATCATTATCTTCCACAATATCGCCATCTGTTGGTGGTAGTAAGTACTACAGCCTGTAAAACCTTTACCATAGTTGTATGATTTTCATTTTTAAAGGCTGTTTGCAAAACATCAATAAATGCACCAAAATTGCCAAAGGAAAAAATGTGCCTTTGTTGATTTTTTGCATTGGAGCCTGCAAAGCATTGCAACCGCAATCAGTACATGGAGGACCGCCGTTAGGAATCATGGGGCCCTGTACAGCCTACCTGGCGCCCCCCTCTCTGTTTACATACGCGTGCAGGTCCTACGTGCACGTGTTCATTTGAATTAGAAGGTGGGTGCAGCAGGGTTGGTTTTACATTTATTTTCTTTTTATCACGATTTTTTGATAAAAAAATTTTTTACTTAACTTTTGCAATCACAAAGAGGCAAACATGCCCCTAGGTGGCAGCATTTGGAGGTGACTGGTTCTCTTTCTAGAGACATCAGGGGTCTATTGGACTCCTGATGTCTCTCCTGCCCTCCAATACAGATGGCGAAGCACAGGATTGTGCTTGATTGTCTGTTTAGCCGGCACTTCAGCCGGCTTTGTGACAGCTCTGAAGCAGGAAGCGCTGAGAGCACAATGCTTCTTGATTCATTGAACACAGAGCAGATCAGGGAACGGACATTTTTTGGTCTGCTCTGGCTCTTAATGCTGACATAATTTGCCGCTGCTCCCTCTAGAGCAAGGGTAGGCAACCTTGGCTCTCCAGCTGTGCTGAAACTACATGTGTACTAGCCTTCAATCGTGTCTTCCTCCTCCCACTCCATGGTTTTCTGGGCCCCCTGGGGTTCCCCACTCCTCTAAGCAGGGGTAGGCAACCTTGGCTCTCCAGCTGTGCTGAAACTACAAATCCCATCATGCTTCTGCCTCTGGGAGTCATGCCTGTGGCTTTCAATGCCTTATGAGATTTGTAGTTTCAGCACAGCTGGAGAGCCAAGGTTGCCTACCCCTGCTTAGAGGAGTGGGGAACCCCAGGGGGCCCAGAAAACCATGGAGTGGGAGGAGGAAGACACGATTGAAGGCTAGTACACATGATCTAGCCGTGCATATCACTTGCAGTTGACAAGCAGTGCAGGAAGTTCTCATTAGGGGAAGCTGTGAAGGCAGCCCTAGCTGAGCCCCCCTGTTGTCCTTATAGGGACACGAGACCCGTATGGGAGGGCTGGCCCTTTTGGTGGCCCTGAGTGCATGTTGGGTGCAATGCCTGGGCCCCTGAAGACTGTTCTTCCAATGCTGTGATGTCACGGATCCTGTGTATTTTTGAATTTGATGTGTCTGTGCTCTGCCAAATGCAGTGATACACAAAAGATTTCAGAAATGGGCATAACATGGACGATGGTATTAAAGGTGGAAATAACCTTTAATTGTTCAACTTTTTCACCTGTTCTGTCTAATAGGCAGAAAATAGAGAGAAATCCCCCCAATGGGGCCCGGACAGCAATAGAAACCTGACAGTAGGTCTAATCCTTCCCTACTCCATTATGAATTTTAGAGTTCCATCGATTCCTGTCCTGAATGAAGTGAAAGGAACTCTGTGTAGAATAATGTGTCTAGGGCAGTCTGGGACTTATAGTTCCACGCCATCAGAAGATACACACGTTTCTGAACATTTCATTTTGGGTCTCAGCTCATTTCATATCTCATTCTCCGTCTGCAAGATACGCCACTTTCTTGCTGCGTTGCGCTGACTCCTTCTGCTCGCAGAGTTTGGCCCCATTTCTAAAAGCGGTCCAGCATCAAGACACAAAGTGCTTTTCCTGCATGTGGAGTTGTTAAAGTGTCTTGTTTTGTGGACGAAGATCAAACACTTACAAGAGACCTTTTTCCTTTTCGCCGTTTGCCAAACCACTTAGGATACAAGTACTCTGAATTAAAATAATATATAATTCATACCGCCTGCTAAGAGCCGCTGGAAGGGGAAGCGCAGAGCTCTAGTAGCATTCAAGTGTGACATTGTGAAGTCATTTCCAGGGACACTGAGCTACCGAGCGCGCTATCTGAGCTTGCTGGGAGCAGTCCTGCTTGGAAGGACCAATGTGGTATATGCTTCTGAATTATTAACCTGATTTACTCATTTAAAGCTGGGCTCTGGCTTTCACTTCCATCTTGCAAAGTCGTCCAGGCTTCTCTCCTACTGACTCTGATTTCACTGCACACTGTGAGCTTCTTACAATGTGCATTAGAAGCTGCAGCTAGTCAGATAGAGCCCTTCTCATTTCCTGGCTGGAGGAAGTCCATCATCTAGCTCTTTTCTCCCCAACCTGACTTTCGCTGACTCATCCCTTTCATTCAATAGATTTCAGTTCTTTCTATCATAGTGGCTCAGCATCAGTGGCGTAACAATTGCCATAGCGACCCAGGCGGCCGCTATGGGGCACAGGGGGGCCCGGCCAGGGCATCCCTCTGATGCCGTGTGGGCCGCTATAGCATGTAGGGGTGGCTGGCAGTCACTGACACAGCTCAGCAGCGGCGTTTCCCCTCACAGCTACAGCTCGCGGTATACTGAGCCTAGGGTGAAGGGAGGACGCTAGTTTGTGTCCTCACGTTACCCTAAGGAGAACTATGGGGAAAAGCCTTAACCCCATAGTTCTCCTTTAAACCTCACCTTACCTTGAACTGTAGATTTCTCTTTTTAATAGAGCATGGGGAAGGTTAGAGCACACAGTACATTTCTATTGCTGTCTTGTTACATGTATTTCCTCATTACATACAACACAAGAGTCTTGCACTTCTCACTGTGTCACCAGAAAGGGAGAGATACAGTAGACGGCGAAAATAATACTTGTATTAGTCCAGCAGACAACTATTGGAACTTTGGTCAGGTTTTGGTTGTGGTCTGTGTCCGTAAAAGACAGGAAATGAGGGGAATTCTCCCCAGTGGGAAGAAAGAAGCAAAAAGACACCAAAAGGAACCGTGGGCAGCTCTGGCCCCCCAGCTGCTATGGAACTACAAGTCCCATTAGGCATTGCAAGGCTCTGGCAGCCACAGGCATGACCCCATGAGGGAGAAGCATGATGGGATTTGTAGTTGCCCACCCCTGTCAATCTAACCCTTCTGTCCTCCATAGTGCACTTTAAAGTAATTTTTTCCATTGCATGTCCATTTTTCATGATAATATTTTATGCAGATTTGTAGGTTTTTCTTCCAGTATATTTGTTGTTCAGTTCTTGTATCAATCTGAGGATCATTTATTAATCGTGTCCCAATCTTACATGTAAAGCTGGTGCTGCAAAACAAATATCTTACTAAATAATAATGCAACAACGCAAACCCAGGGGTATCGCACAGGCTGTGGGAAACTGCTTTCAATGGGCTAAACCTTTACTTTCTACATCTGGTTGCAAAATCTTGTATAAACTGCAGCTCACAGGTCCCCTTTCCATGCTTTTCTCTAAATCCAGCAAGGGTTCCCACCATTCCACTTGCTGGTAGCTCGGGCAAGATAACAAGACCCTGCACATGTGCATTACTGTACAAAGAAGGGTCGCCACTATAATCAGGCAGCCTAAGGCTGTTGCCTCAGGCGGCATCTCTTTGGGTCACATGGGGGGGCAGCAGGCAGAGTGTCATGGCCTCTCTGCTGCTCAATGTTTGCAGTGTGTCTGCTGCCCCCTTTCCAGCCAGAACATCGCAGGTTGTTTAGAGCTGGTCAGGGAGATGAAGAACAGATTCCTTACGAGCGTTGATCGAGCAATCCCCTACTTTAATAATTACTTTAAATAGGAGGTACCAAATGTCATCGCTGATAACACAGCATTGGCAGCACCAATGTTAGCGCACGGTTTCTACGCCGTCGCGTCACATGTGTTTTCTTTCGACAACTGCCCGCAGTGCATTGTCTCCCTGACACCTCCGACACATAAATATACACAAGCCCGCTAGCGGAGTGGAAACTGGAACCTGCTTGATGTATGTATCACTTGCAGCGTGGCGAACGGGACGGCCGTTACTAGGCAACAGCCCAAATCTCCTGGCTGATGGGAACCTGAGCTTCGTCCTTTCCCGCTGAAATATTCATAGGCTGATGAAAAGGCACCACGGAATGTGCCTGTGATCTCCCTGACAAATGCCAGCCAATTAACGCCACAAAAGCTGCGTGCCTTGCTTAATTAGTGACCTTTGCGAGAGACACGAGCGCAGAGGATTATGGGAGACATCTGTAATGGGATGTCAGGGAGGTCTATATGGCCTTCATGTGGTATGGTAAAGAGCAACAGACAGTGTGACAACCCAAAGCAAGCAATTCTTCTTCCATGTCGCTGACCGCTGGAAACTGGTGAAAGCTGAAATCTGACTGGATGCGTCAGGAGTTCAAAAGAAAAAATGAAAAGAAAAAAGCTTCTTAGTAGTAGTAGTAGTAGTAGTAGTAGTACTGTTATTATTATTCGTAGGATTATTAGCAGTAGTAGTATTATTACTGCTATTATTATTCATAGTTTTATTGTTATTATCATTATTATTAGTAGTATCATTATTATTAGTACTAGTAGTAGCAGCAATAGTAGTATTGTTACTGTTATAATAATTATTGTTATTATTGTGAGTAGTAGTACTAGTAGCAGTAGTATTATTATTGGTAGCAGTAATTTTAGTAGTAGCAGTAGCATTATTATGATGATTATTATTAGTATTATTATTATTATTAGCAGTAGCAGTAGTATTGTTAGTTGTAGCAGTATTATTATTATTATTAGTGGTAGTAGTAGTATTAGTAGTAGCATTGTTATTATTAGTGGTAGTAGTAGTAGTAGTAGCATTGTTGTTGTTATTATCATTATTATTATTATTGTTGGTATTATTAGTACTAGCAGTAGTAGCAACAGTAGTATTATTATTGGTACTACTACTAGTAGCAGTAGTATTAGTAGTAGTAGCAGCAGTATTTTTTATTATTAATAATATTATTGCTGTTATTATTATTATTAGTAGTAGTAGTGTTAACTAGTAGTAGTAGTAGTATATGTATTATCATTATTGTTATTATTAATATTAATATTATTTTTGTTATTATTAGTAGTAGTAGTAGTAGTATAGGTATTATCATTATTATTATCATTATTATTATCAATAATAATAATAAAATTATTTACCCCATGCTGTATGCCTCTCCATCAGCATCTTTGCCCATTCATGTCTACCAGCCCATGTAATATGCATATTATATGGGTTTTAAAGGGTCAGTCCACCAAAACTGATATTCCAGTTCTTGGAGGATGCTGGCAGACAATCAGCTAAATACCCGGATGAAATACATATATGAGAACCATTTTACCTGTCTAAGGATTTGTATTTCTGTCCAGCCCATCCTGAAATGTACACAACTCTGATACACAGCACAGCTCTGGCTGGCAGGGCAAGAGACCTGATTTTAAATGGATGTAGCTGTGCAATCATGAATACATCATAAATGTGTTTTTTGAATGTAAGTACCTGAATTTGACTTTGTATCGGCCTCTTGCAGTCCTTGTACAGCAGAGCTCAGTTTGGGAGAGGGGGAGGTAGCACAGAGAACCAATCAGTAGTGATTCAGTGCACGGAGCATGCTGTTAGTAGGAGAGAGCAAACTGACATAGATGTGAGCTCATTAGTCTAATGCTTTTCCTCTCATTGTCCAATCACAGAGTGGGAGGGGGGGACAAGACTTGTAAGTGTTACCGAACTGCAGCAGAGAAAAATCAGGTCCCCTGCCAGACAGGACACGCATGGGGGGTCTCAGCTTCCGTTGTGATGTGCGGGGTCACCTGTGCGTCCCTGTGGCTTTAACTACCTCCGGCCTGGCCGTTGTAAAAAAACGGCCGGCCGGGAGCTCTCTAGATCTGAGCGGGCGTCTTTAGACGAGCCCCCCAGACATGCGCGCGCGTGGGAAATGGTATAAAATTCATTTCAGTACATCGTTGCATGACGGAATAAATGTCAGTCAAAGTACTGCAGCGCTGAACACTGAAAAATGGCCTGGCCAGGAAGGGGGTGTAAACATCTGGTCTTCAAGCAGTTAAGGAGGTTGGGCTTCCTCCTGACAAACCTGCACCCAATTAAATGTTTTGCTACATGTGCTCCAAGATGGAGACTCTAATAGGTTAGAGGTAGGACCGCACTATAAGAGGTGTCTTGGCGCGGCTGTGCATCTTTCACATTTTCTGCAGAAGACGTGTATCTAAACCTCTGCTTTTAACCTTAGCGGTGAGACAAGTTTTTTTGCATGCTGGTGGCTGGTGAGTGTGCTGGGAAACGTTTTGCTGTTGTACTGTATAAAGATCTTCCATGTGCACCTTGCTGTAAAGCTGGTGACAAATTGATGAGTGCGTTTGCCATTTGTTTTTCTTGGTTAATCCATCCTTCAATGCAAGTCTAGGAAGGCCAGTGGCAACGCATACAGTAACCAACCAGGATGGCGAGTATTAATCCTCCAGTGGCTGCAAGCCCAGGATGGCTGGGATTAATCCCCCAGTGGCTGCAAGTCCAAGATGGCTAGGATTAATCCTCCAGTGGCTGCAAGCCCAGGATGGCTAGGATTAATCCTCCAGTGGCTGCAAGCGCAGGATGGCTAGGATTAATCCTCCAGTGGCTGCAAGTCCAGGATGGCTAGGATTAATCCTCCAGTGACTGCAAGTCCAGAATGGCTAGGATTAATCCTCCAGTGGCTGCAAGTCCGAGATGGCTAGGATTAATCCTCCAGTGGCTGCAAGCCCAGGATGGCTAGGATTAATCCTCCAGTGGCTGCAAGCCCAGGATGGCTAGGATTAATCCTCCAGTGGCTGCAAGTCCAGAATGGCTAGGATTAATCCTCCAGTGGCTGCAAACCCAGGATGGCTAGGATTAATCCTCCAGTGGCTGCAAGTCCAGGATGGCTAGGATTAATCCTCCAGTGGCTGCAAGTCCAGAATGGCTAGGATTAATCCTCCAGTGGCTGCAAACCCAGGATGGCTAGGATTAATCCTCCAGTGGCTGCAAGTCCAGGATGGCTAGGATTAATCCTCCAGTGGCTACAAGTCCAGAATGGCTAGGATTAATCCTCCAGTGGCTGCAAGTCCGAGATGGCTAGGATTAATCCTCCTGTGGCTGCAAGATTACATTCACAGTGGCTGCAAGTCAGAATGACAAGGTTCAAGCGAGTGTAAGCACATTCAAGATGGAGAGCGGTCTGTCTGTCAGCATGGAGAGGATGCTCAGCATCCACAACATTACCAAGACGCTGAACATTTTCAAATTTCGCGCCTTTGTGCTGACAGTCGGCTGGACGGAGGAGGAGCAGAGTGACGCCGCAGGAGAGGGTGGCGCTGTACGCTGTTCCAGGTAAGCCTGTTAAACCATGACAATACCACCTGGCTTCACAAAAGTCGATTTTGCTGTCAACTTTTTCTTGAAGGGAAGTGGAAAACTGTTGGCTGAAGAGTCACAGGAGCCCACAGCTGCAGTCACTGTTTATGTATTCAGACAGCCGCGGGCGATGGCTGTCAGAATACAACAGCCAGCGGGGCAGATTCCTCCATCCATGCTCTTTAACGTTGAAGGGGGAATTTAATGATTTATTTTCTCATTCAGCTTGCGGGGCTAACCAAGAAAAATCCTAAAGAAAAACTCTGGGCAAATACAATCTTAACCTTTGCAGCGGGACTACCACCGCACTTCCAGGGTTAAGTGCTCCTTTTGTCTGGGGATGTAAAAAAACAATGTTATACTCACCCGAACTACGATCCTGGTTGGCTCCTAGACCGGTCCCTTTCTCCCCCTCTGCTCCGGCAGTCTAAGGTCCTGTGAGTCATCACAGTGTATAGATACGTCAAAGTTTTAGTGAACCTTCATTTTATTTTTGAAGTCACTCAAAGTGGAATCAAGCGCTTTCGGGGCCGCACAGGGTCCCCTTCATCAGGCTTAATGATGAAGGGGACCCTGTGCGGCCCCGAAAGCGCTTGATTCCACTTTGAGTGACTTCAAAAATAAAATGAAGGTTCACTAAAACTTTGACGTATTTTGTCTTATTTGGAGTGCTGGTGACATCTATACACAACGATTTTACTTGATACGTCGCCATCCGTAGTCATTGCGAGCACCCATGTTTTCATATGGGAAGTCCGGTAAGGTGTGCTACAGGTCCTTGGACATTTATCACAGTTTATAGGACACCGAGGGACACACCATCGTTGGAGTGTATGGGGGTGAGACTGAAGGGATCGGTCTAGGAGCCAGCCGGAATTGTGGTTCAGGTGTGTATATCTATTTAAGGTGCATTGCAGGTTCAGAGTGTCAGGCTGTATTCTTTGTATGACGGGTGCTTTTCATATAGACTGAGAAGGAACTACCATAGGCACATTACAGAGCTGTTGCATTACTATAAGTATAATACATCTACTTACATAGATTCATGTTATACACATAGATATTTGGAAGATTTAAAAAAAAAACTGATTTCCTGAGAAGTTGTTGCCCTTGGCAATCAAGTACATCCTGCTTTCTTTTACAAATGATATAAAGACTTGTATTGCTTGTCATGTGCCACACAATTGCGTTCACCTTGGCCTGGTGCTTTGCTGCCACCTGCTGGTTATTTTATAAAATCTCACATAGCAGATCTGGTGGTGGAGTTCAAGCTGAACTTCAGGGATCAAATAGGACTACTTTTGTAGTGGGGGTCCCTCCACACTGCAAGGGTTAAGTGCTTGTTTTTGTCTAGGGTACTTTTAAATGCAGTTTCTATTTAAGGCTTTCTCCTCTCCGTGTTCACCGGTTCCTGAAGCTGCTTCTCTTCACTGTTTCCTCTTCCGGTTACACTCTTACATCATTACTAGTGATGGTCCGAACACATCCGAATTCGGTTCGAGTTTGAACTTTAAAACATGGAAAAAGTTTGAACTTGAATTTCGAACTCAATGAAAATCTATCGGACCAAAACTCGGAAAATCAAATGTCCCCATTTTGAAGGCTTATATGCAAGTTATTGGTCATAAAAAGTGTATGGGGATTCGGGAACTGCCCTGGGGGACATGTATCAATGCAAAAAAAAACTTTTAGAAAATACAGTTTTTAAAGGAGCAATGATTTTAACATTGCTTAAAGTGAAACAATAAAAATGAAAAATTCCTCTAAATATTGTGCCCTGGGGGGTCCCCTTAAACTGCCTGTAAAGTGGCACATCTGTACGATGTATAGAACCACCTGCAGCAAAAATGACATTTATAAAGAAAAAAAAAAAGTGTGCGGTTCCCCCTCCCAAACAATACCAGACCCTTAAGGCCTGGTAGGAATTTTAGGAGGGGCCCCATTTAAAAAACAAAAATGCGTGTGGGGTTCCCCTTCAAAGTTATACCAGGCTCTTAAGGTCTGGTAGGAATATTAGGGAGGAACCCCACCCCCAAAAATGGGGGGGAATAAAAACATGGGTCCCCCTAAAATTCCATACCAGATCCTTTATCCGAGCATAGGCCTGGCAGGGCAAGCGCCCCCTCCCTGCGATACCAGGCCACATGTCCTCGGCACTGGGAGGGTGTTTTTCCAGGGTCGCCCCTGGAAAAGCACCTTGTCCCCGTGCCGATGAGGACAAGGGCCTCTTCCACACAAGCCCTAGGGCACTGGTTGTGGAGGTGCGAGCAGGAGGGCTTATTCACATCAGGGTACCCCTTTAACAAAGGGGCATCCGGGTGCGCTGCCCCCCCCCCCTTGTAAATGAGTAAGGGGTACCTATACCCCTACCCATTCACTAAAAGGTTCAATTCTAATTGTAAAAAAGACGCCACACTTTTGAAAAAATCCTTTAACCTCTTGCCGTCCGCCCGTAGTAAAAAAACGGACGGACGGCACTGCTGCATCTGCGGGTTGCCGTCTCCAGTCTCTGAGAAGGGGTCTTTGGGTGCCCAAATAAGAGCAGATCTTCCCATTTTATTTTTTAACTCTTTCTTCCGGGACTATTCCTCCCCCCAGTCATGTAGCCCCTCCGCTCAGTCTCTCCTTTTATTTAAAAGGAAAAGGTCTGTCTTTTATTTAAAAGGAAAAAAAACAAAAATGGATCCGCCAACGTAACCCTAAGGTCAATTCCCAGGTTATTCCCAGATAATTTTTTGTACAAGTCATTCTGAATTGAGAAAGCTGGTTGGATGACCAGGGAAACGTCTTCAAGAAGAAAAAATACAGCAAGTCCAGTTGCCTTGACTTATTTTTCCAGGCAAATGGCTTTTAGTTATCACTGCTATCTAGGATTGCTGCCCTTTCTTCCACTTTCATAGGAATGTACTCTTCTTATTATACTTCAGGCTCACTGCGAATATCAGAGCTGTGGCTCTCATACATGGAGGCACTAATGCTGTTTATCTGCCCCCACCCCCTCCTTGGTCATTTACAGAATGCTGGGACATGGGAACAGAAGAAAGTTAAGTACTGGCTGCTTATGGTCCCGCCTGTAAAGAGTATGGTGAAAGTGCAGGTTCGCTTTAAAGCTCTAACCCCGACTGTTTACTATCTACATTTAGATTTAATTGTAAGCTTTAATGTCAGATATTTGCTTTTCTCCGAATATATGGATTTTATATATATATCAATTTTTGCTTTTTCTTCTTTAATTTAACTCTAATAACCCTTTAAGTCAAGCCAGTATTTTCAATAACCCTTGAAGTGCAGGTCACATGACATCCTCCCCTACTTCTGTACCTTCCTGGGTCCCCTCCACAGTCTGCCCTACAATCTGTAGCAAAGCTGCTTGTCTCTATAATTAGCTGGTGAGTGGGCAGCCTAGGAGGATAATGGGAACGCAGAGCCCACAAAAAAGACCTGAACCATAGTAACACTGCAGGCTTTTGACGTGTGTTAATCTACATGGTCTCTGAGTCATACATCAGAGAGTTTATTTAGTGCCAGACAAGTGAGCTTTGTGACACTTTGTTTCTGGGAGTTACAATGCAGATGAGTGATGTATGCGATCCTTTTTTGTATGTACACCAACAGTTCATTATTCAGGACAAGCCTTTGAGAGATCTCCTCTCCCCCTCAGATCAAAGCTGTAATGAAGAGGTCACCAGTATGGGTGACATCTTTCTCTCTCTTTTACTTGCTCAATTTACGAGATGCATGCCTTGATTTGCTTGCTTAGTCATCAGAATTCTTTAGGGCCCATTTGAATTTTGCCAATGCTTTGTGGTGTGTTACAGCATGTGTGATATTTCATGTGTTAATGATTGTGGAAGGTAGCCCAATTATTTTGAATAAATAACCGCAATGTATATTATCACAAACATATACTTGCTTTTTACTAGAGGTGCACCAAAATGGATATTTTAAAACCGAAACGAAACCGAAATTAAAAAAAATTGTCAGGCCGAAACCCAAAATGTTTTTTATTTTAATTTTCTCAAATTTTTCAAATATTTTATTTTTTTATTTTGTTTATAAACTTTTTATTTTTTATAGTTTTATTTATTCATTTTTTTATAAAATATTTTATTTTTTACTTTACTTTTAGGGGCTCTGGGGAAATATCAGGGGTCTAAACAGACCCCTGATATTTCCCTTTTAAAATAGAGTCCTCAATCTCTTTTTCGGTGTCCCCTGTTATTAATGAACAGGAATCCTCTATGGGTGTTTCTGTTCATTGATAACTTGAGAATATAGTATGTTTACTATAACCACAACTATGAATGAACAGGAGGTGATGTAGATCACTTCCCATTCATTCATAATTGGGGATATAGTACACATACCATGTCCTCAATTATCTACAAACACTCAGTGATCACTGATCGCCGAGTGTTTGTACCTTGCTCTTCTCTCTGTCACAGGAGGCTGAGCGAGCGGTGTAGGGAGAAGAGCTCAGCCTCCTGTGACAGGAGTGCTGTGTGTCTCCGCCCACACAGCACTCCTCCGGACTGTGATAGGAGGCTGAGCAGTGTGGGAGGAGACGCCGGCCGCTCACAGCGCTCTCGTCCCTCAGTGCTCGGGCAGCTATCACAGTTTCTCTCCTCCCCGCTGGGACACACCGCAGCACCCAGCGGGGAGGAAAGAAAGCAGGGATGCGCCGATGTATCGGCAGAAAAATACCATTATGCCAAAAGTGCCATTTTCAGCCGATATGTTTCGGCGGCCGATATATCGGTGCATCCCTACTTTTTACCACTGTGCACTACAATGCATACATGGTTTACATCTGTGTGTTGTGGGGCACTGTATTGCATACATGGGATGAGTTGTGTTGGTTCATTGGAGTGCAATTCAAAATAATGAAACCTCACTGTGTATCATGTATTTTGGTAAAGCATGGTAAAAATGTCTGTTTTATTGAACTTCAACTGCAATGCATAGTGTGAATAGGCCATTAATGATATCTGCTTACCTGGGCATAAAAATGCTCTCCCAGCAAACCTGAACAGTTTGCATGTTCTCCCTGTGCTTGCGTAGGTTTCCTCCAGGTACTCCAGTTTCCTCCTACACACATAGCTCTGTATGCCTGCATGTGAGGTATAGGGACCTTAGATTGTAAGCTCCTTGAGGGCAGGGACTGATGTGAATGTGCATGTAAAGTGCTGCGTAAATTGTCAGTGCTATATAAATACCAAAAACAAATACATTTTCCTTCAAACTATACCTTTTACGAGTAAAGTATGGGTGTTGCCATTGCTGGACTTCTTTTGAAGTGCTAGTTGCCTGGCTGTGCCTGGGTCCAATACATTCAAGCATGTTGTGAATGTCTGTCAGAAATGTGCCTGAATTCCTTATCCTTATGATTGCTTTTAGTAAAAGAATCAACATAAAAGCCGGGAAAGTAATATTTTTACATTTTCTATATAGCACCCACCAAATTACCAGTATTAACCACCAACCAGCATTCATCAACAATCAGTGCCCACCACCAACAACTGACAACTACCACCAACCAGCATCCACCATCAGCCAGTTACTACCAACAACCAGCAACCATGACCAACCTTAATCCCCCACCAACCAGTGCCCGCCACTAACCAGCTATCAACCATCATCCACCACCAACCATCATCAGCCAGCACCCACCATCAACCAACACAAACACACCATCAACCATCATCCACCACCAACCAGCACCCATCATCAACCAGCTACCCACAAATAAAACAGAAACTCAATAGAGCCCTCCCCAAAAATTCATCCCACCCAAACTTTATCTTGGTCTGTCCCCTTCTGAAGATGTCCTCATTTACCTTTACATTTACAGAGTTAATAAAGTGACTCTTAAAAAAAAGAGCTGAACATCCATTTTGCTGTTAAACTTTTGTTTTTATTTTCCATAATTATGGACCAGCTGCATTCTCCAGCCTTTTAAAAAGTATGTACGCACATAGACACCACTAGACTTGTGGAGCTCCACATTCGGAATCACAAGAATTTGTACAGGTTATGCATTACCCCAACAGACACAAAAATCATAGTGTGTGCATTTCATTATTCAAAGGCAGGCAAAATTCTAATTTTATGTCTGTTCATCTCTCCTAATGGTGCCTCCAACTCACCAAGGGATAGGCAGTCCTTGCCAATCCAAAAACATTCCATTGTGTTTTTCTGTCAGGGTGTCAAACACTTCCATCATCCCACCCACACTCTCATGCAGCTTCAGCTGAGCCATTGCACCACCCATGTCGGTTTGGACCCAGCCAGGACAGAAAGCCACAGCAATAATCCCATCGGTTTTGTAGGTCTCCGCCTGACATCGTGTTAACATATTTTGTGCTGCCTTGCTGCAGCGGTATTCTATTAGAACGTGATTCAACAGCTCAATTGAAACTCTTTCTATAGACCCTAAACCAGCGGATATGTGGACCACGGCGGCCTTGCTGCAGCTCATTTTTTCATTAGGATTTTCTTGTGCGGCTTTCTTCAACAAGGGAGCAAATGCTTGAGTAACCAGCATTGGTCCCACTGTATTGGTTTTATACAGTCTCATCATGTCCTCTGCTGTAGTTTCTTCCACTGGGTGGTAGATGGCAATACCAGCATTATTGATCAGCAAGTTCAATCCATGTCCTTTCAGGGTCTCCTTTACCACATCATAGGCAGCTTCAATGCTTGCTTTGTCTGTTACATCCATCCTGACAGTAACAAGATTTGAGTGTTTGGAAGCCAGTGACTTCAGTTCCTGAGCTGTTTCTGGACTCCGACATGCTGCAAAAACATGTTCTGGTGGATTCCCTTTGTTGAGAAAAGTCTTGACTAGTTCCAGGCCAATTCCTCGGCTAGAACCAGTGACCAGGACACTGCGGATAAGGACCTTTGCCATTTTGTTTTGCACAGCGGTCCTGTGTCTTTGAAATAAAGGCTGGTGGACAATTTTAGCCTTAATAAAGCACCACACCTCTAGTAAAGTTGGTAAAATATTAGCAAATGTTCAGATAAGGACAACAAACACAAAGGAACACTATGTTTCAATATACTAAGCAAAAAAGACTGATATGGATCAGGGATAGCCAATTGCCCTGATTCAGCAAGCTGCAATACAGTAGTACTTAAAGAAAGTTAACTAGTACCTAAAGCATGCATTATACTGTATGACCAACAAGGACTGCACAAAGGGTGCCTGCACCATCAACCAGAGCCCATCACAAGCCAGCATCCACCACCAACAAACTACCAGAATCCATCACAAACCAGCCATCTACTATCAGCTAGCACCCATCAAAAACCAGCATCCAACACCAACCAAAACCAACCACTTACCAGAATTCATCACAAACCAGAATCTACCATAACCAGCATCTATCACAAACCAGCATCTGCCAAAAACAGGATCCACCACCAATTAGCATCCATAACAAACCAGCATCCAGCACTAACTAGCACTCCCCACCAACCAGCATTCATTACAAACAAGCATCCACCACCAACCAGCATCCACCACCAACCAGCATCCACCACCAACCAGCATCCACCACCAACTAGCACCCACCACCAACTAGCACCCACCACCAACTAGTGCCTTGTACCAATTAGTGCCTACTTCCAACCAGCATTCATCACTAACCAGCTGGAAAATAAGTAGAAAGTAGAAACTAAGTAAAATTTGCTCTAAAAAGTTTTTATTTTACTTTACCATTGGAGAATTACTGTGTGAATCATCGAAACAAGAGACTGAATATATTTTCTCATATAAATGTGTTTGTGGTTTATTTTTCATGATTATGGACCAGCTGCAGGGGTGTATCTGCCACGAGGCAAACAAGCCATTTGCCTTGAGCGGCACTTTCCAAAGGGCGGCCGCCCCCAAACCAGTGACACGGAACCTCACCTGCCAGGCTGAGAGCAGACCACACAGATAAGAAAGCCCATCTGCAATAAGTGTATGGCACACCGAGGGCCAGTGGCGGAACTACCGCCGGTGCGACCGCACCTGGGCCTCAGCCTGGGGGGCCCAGCACCAGGGTGGCCTCTCTGCTACCTTTAAAAGCAGCCCCTGCTGGTGGCCATCAGGGGGCCCGTCACCGCCCCCCGCTAAATAAAGCCTCCGGCAGCCGGTGCTGTGGCTCCCTCCCTCCGCCGCCTCTCTGCCACATGTACTGCATGCGCGATTACAGATGCGGCTCTGTAATCGCGCGTCCAGACGCGGCCCTCTA
>NW_017309480.1:23370-50467 GCF_000935625.1 Nanorana parkeri
TCTAGAGAGCCCCCAGGGAGCGCCCACTGACCCCCAGGGTAAGGTAAGGTGACAACATGTTTAACATAAAATCCGGGGACATTTTTAAATGTCCCTGGGAACATTAAAAAAAACATTTATTTTTTTAATACTCACCTGATCCCTGGATCCACCGCCAAGCGCAGCCTCCCATCTCCCACGCTTTCAGAAGCTATCGGAGATGAATGTAGAGCTGCAACAACGAATCGACTTAAGTCGATTATAATCGATGATTGAAAAAGTTGTTGTCCAAGTTTTCAATCATCGATTATCGGCTTTCGATTAGTTGGCCCTGTTCACGGCTTCACACACGCCGCGTGCCGCACCTCCTCTCCGTCTCAAGCTTGCCGCTGCTAGACCAGCCCTTCTGCATTCACCGCCCACACGCCGCACCTCCTCCCCGCCTCATGCTCACCGCCCGCCCACATCAACGATCGGCACAGAGACGCGGGGAGAAGTAAGGAGGAGCAGGCGTGGGGGGGATGACAGCCGCCGACAGACAGACCTGATCTCAGAGGCAAGTTGCTGGAAGACTGCTCAGGTAAGCCTGCTCTCTCCCCGCCCCCACATGGTGCTCTATAATGTATTGCTGGGATTTGTATTCCTCTATAGCTGATGGAGTTGTCCCGATCAACCGGTTAATCAAACCCAATAATCGGCTAACTAATCGATTTTGAAAATAATCATTAGCTGCAGCTCTAGATAAAAAGTCACCCTACACCAGGGATCCACCACTAACCACCAGGGAGCCTCCTCTGGCCACCACAGAGCCCCCCACTAACCACCAGGGAGCCCCCACTGGCCACAGTGGAGCCCCCACTACCCACCTGGGAGCTACCACAGAGCCACAACTAATTATTAGGGATCCTCCACTGGCCACCACAGATCCCGCACTGACCAGCAGAGAGCCCGCACTGACCACCTGACAGTCAGCATTGGCCACCTGAGAGCCTAATTAGGGAGCCGCCTCTGCTGCACCCACATGCACCCGTGAAACTCTCTGGACCCCTGTCGAGAGCCCGCACAACCCACCTGAGACCCTGGAGACATCAGGCGGAGAACCCAGAGCAATGTAGCTTCATATTATTCTGCATTGCTGTAATATGTATTGCTGGGATTTGTAGTCCTCTATAGCTGATGCTGTTCTGCATTGCTGTATTGCTGGGAATTGTAGTTCTCTATAGCTGTTGGTAGTCATTATTGCTGGGATTTATAGTCCTCTATAGCTGATGGTATTCTGCATTGTTGTGTAATGTATTGCTTGGAATTGTAGTTCTCTATAGCCAATGCCATTCTGCAATGCTGTACAATGTATTTCTGAGAATTATAGCCCTCTATAGCTGGTGGTATTATTCTGCATTGCTGTGTAATAAGCTGAGATATGTAGTCCCTCTACAGCTTGGAGTTAGTGGCAGAACTACCAGGGTCGCAGCAGTCGTACACGCGCACAGCAGGGCCATCTTTAACGCAGGGCAAAAGGGGCAGCTGCCCAGGGCCCAGTCATTGTTGTGGGGCCCAAAGGGTAGCTGCCAAAGGTGGCCTTTGCACCTGGATGGGGGAGAGGGAGCCTGCAAGGTTAGGGGACTACAGCCTGAATCAGGGTAGCATGAACAGTGGGTGTCTGATAGGGAGGCCCTGAGTGTCTGTACTGGCTGCTGCATGCTGCATGTGTGTATTAGGGAACACTGAACGTCCAGAGAGAGGGGTCACTACATGCTGCTTGTCTGTATGTGATGGGGTCACTACATGCTTTCCCTGTACATATGATGGGGGACAATACACGCTAGTCAGTGCTAGCGTAAGGCTACGTAGACAGGGGTCTGAGGGCGCCGGGGGGAAGCGGGGGTAAAAAATGCACCTTCACCTTTGTACACAATAATCCTTGCACCGACTCTGTCCTTGATTCCGCCAAAAATACATCTGTGCCACTCTTCCGTTTACTGTGCAATCGGTATTGCATAGTGTTGCTCCGCCCCTGACGTATGGGCGAAGAACCGATAAATTTATCTACCGCGTCTCTTCCAGGTGTGCATGTCATGAAGAAAGGGGGTCAGGAAAACAGCTGATTCGGATGACTCTGCCCAACTGGAAGTGACACAGTCGAGAAAATGTATAGGGTCGAGAAATATTATAGAACACTGACATTGACACTGTCAGGCCCCTCCCACTATCCTCCCACAGCTCACAGCCCTGAAGCATGGACAGCCAGCGGCGGCCTACAGTGGGTGAGAGTGCCTAAGTAGTGGACATGGAGCGGAGTAAGGCCAGAACTATGTAGGGAGCCCAGTGGGAGGAGAGTGCCATCCCCCAGCCAGTCACCCCTTTCATGGACTTACTAGGGAGTCCTCACATCACTCGATCATTCACACTACCGTTATATGGATGGCAAAAGTGGCAGGCAGGGGCGGGGAGAAGGCGGGGAAGAGGCAGATCAGGCCAAGTTGCTGCACCATGAGCATCTGGGTTATACTTGCCCCCTGCGCAAAAAGTTGCCCCCCCCCCATTCATTATACACTGCCCCCTCCATCCCCCCTGCACACGGAGCCCAGCCGGAAGAGGTCAGCAGCAGCTGTAGCTAAATGTGTGCACATTGTGCAAAGAGGAAAGCCGGCGACAGGTGGACAAAATCAGGCAGGGCTGCCTACTCAGGGGGCTTCTAGTAGGGCCTGGCGGCGAGCTGCCGGGTGACAAGTAGCAAAAGGCACAGAGCAGGGATGACACAGGGCTGATGGGACCGAGAGAGAGGCGGCCCGGCCGGCAGAGGCTGCGGGTGGCTGGAGGAAGAAGCTTTGGCGCCTGGACGAAGATGCAGGAAGAAGTGGCATATCCTGGAAGCAGGCTGGGGAGCTGCAGGTAAGAGGAGCAGCACGTGTGCAGGGAAAGGGACCCTGTACAGCCCATAATGGATCCTGCACAGCCCACTTGGGAGTCTTTGTGCAGGGCTATGGTGGGCTGTGCAAGGTCTATGGTGGGCTCTGGAGGGGTCTCTGGTGGGGTTTTCAAAAAGCACACAAGGACGGTACGAACAGCGCTCTTGGATAGGACCTGGGGAGTATGTGTCCCTACCTAGCCTGCAGCCCTAGAAGACAGGAGGAGTGCCTGTGCTTGTTAAGACCAAAAGAGACAGAAGTGAGGGCGCAAAGTTGAGTAGGGTTATCTAACTGGGCTGAACGTTGCAAGGGGAACAGCAGAATGAAAATAGTGTACTTACTAGAGTGGGACCGAGGATCGGATGAGGACTGGTCTGTGGGAGGATCGTGAAGTCCAAGGTAACGTTCAGCTCAGTTAGATAACCCTCCTTAACTTTGCGCCCTCACGTCTGTCTCTTTTGGTGGGGTTTTCAGGGACTCAGGAGTGCTGTGCAAGGTCTATGGTGGGATGTGCAGGGTCTTTGTCAGTCTCTGCCTGAGACCCTGCAGAGCCAACCAGAGATCCTTTACAGCCCACCTCAGACCCTTGCTTCCCTGCAACGCTAAGGCCTCATTCACACAGGCCTCATTCATCTGTCGGCCCGTACAGATCCGTGCGGCATGCACGGTCGTAACGGGCCGTTCCCGGGAAGGACAGGTGTTGCGTGTGATTGTATGCAGCAGCCTGTTCTTCTCTATGGGAGGATGCGGCTGGACGCTCACCCGAACTGCACATCCGTGCCGGTGCCCGTGCTCGGACACAGACAGGATCCATCCTGTCTGTGTCCGAGTACGGACACCCGCACCTACGTGCCGGGTGGGTGAGCGTAGGGTGGAGTACGGCCGCGTCCTCCATAGAGAAGAACAGGCTGCTGCCTGCAATCACACGCAGCACCTGTCCTTCCCGGGAATGGCCCGTTTTGACCGTGTACGCCACATGGATCTGTACGGGGCGCTCTAAGCTGTGTAAATGAGGCCTAATAGCGCAACCTGTCAGAAGCTGCATCCAGCGACTTGACAGGTTACGCAAAATGTTTCGAACAGGCAGGGGTGGGACAAATTTAGATGGGAGAGGTGCCGAGTTTCGTCTTGCCATGGGCAGCACGAAACCTAAATACACCGCTGTCTCTGGGGCAGACCTGCCATTTCAGCTTTGACTGAATGCTTGATAGAAGAAAGCACAAAGGAGCCGATCTGCAAGGATCTGTGCAAGGCTGGTAGGTGGTTAAGATCAGTCCTGATCTGCTGCCATGGGAAAGTTATGTGTGTACACTTGGAATCTTTAATAAAGGAGAACTATGGGGTCAGGGCTTTTCCCCTTAGTTCTCCTAAGGGTCACGGGAGAACCCAAACTAGCGTCCTACCGTGACCCAAAGCTCATCTACTGAGTCCGACCTGTGACAGTTTCATTGTCACAGGTCGGCTCAGATTATGAGGCTGAGTGAAAATCACTCGACTCATAGTTCTCCTTTAGTCTTTGTCCCAGGTTGTCTCACAGCCTGGCAACTGAGTACTCTGCAGATGGATCCTGCCCTGTAGCAATGTATCCTTGTCTTTTCTCTGAAAATGCCATAAAGTAAGGATAATGCTCCATTCACATATTGCGTTTGCTATTCCTGCGCAGTTTTCCGTGTGGAAGACCGCATGGGATGCAAATGCAATATGTTGGATAACTACGCGGATTTGCACCCATTATTTAGCCGCGACGTGCGAAATCTACCATATTATCGCGCTTGCACTATTTTGGGGGCGGAATATGCGCAGACAGCCGCTCCAGTGTGAATGGAGCCTAAACTGTGTTTCTATTCCCTGCATCCCTTTCTGCTCAGTGATAATCAAAAATGCTGAATTTAGTTGGCAGTTACATAAAGCAGTGTCAGAACTTAACTGCCAAAAAAGTTAACTGATTGACCAGAAAACTTTGTGTGCTTTTTAAGGTATTATAAAAGAAAGTTGTTGTGCTTTGGATCCTCCAATAAAAAGAAGTTATTAAAGTCAAAAATGAAGCAAGCAGGACCAACATCTGCTTTAAAAATTAAAACTATGCGCTGAACGGGGCTGTTGGGAAGAGACTTGGATGGGAAGGTGTGTGGCTCAATAACATAAACCATTTGAATTATTCTTTAATTGAATTTAGGAGAACCTGAGGGCTAGTTCATACCACAAACAGTGCGTTCCGGCCTAATTTGGTGCTGGAACGCACTGGATCGCATTCCGGACGGCTCACTGCATTCAGGGGCAGGAGGGGGCGTGGCGGTGCATAGAAGTCAATGGCACCGCAGCCACGTCCCCGGCTGCAGTGCGATCACACTCACCTGAACATGTGGCACATCAATGCCTGTGTTTTTTCTGACTGCACTAGACCATAACGTAGGCAATTATGTGCCATGCGTTTGGGTGTGGGCGTTCCCACTGCAGTTGGGGGCGTGGCTTCTGTGCCATTGACTCAATGCACTGCCACGCCCCCTCCCACCCCTGAATGCAGGGAGCCAACTAGGGTGCGATCCAGTGCGTTCGGCACCAAATTAGGCTGAAACACACTGTTTGTGGTGTGAACTAGCCCGAAATATGTTTTTGTTTTTTTTACTATGTGAGCCCAGATTCTATCTGAAAAATAAATAAATAATCCTTACCCATAATCCACCAATGAGCTCAACCTCCTCTCTCTGATGCTGGCAGAAGTGATACAGCATGCAACTGTTGCTGTTTAAGGGCGCTCGCTGTATCCAGCTACACTAATAGCACAACCTGTCAGAGGTTGGATACAGCGTGCGCACTGTATCCAGCGTCTGACAGGTTACGCATAATGTCCTTAATAGGAAGGGGTGGGGCAAATTTAGATTGGGGGGTGCCCAAGTTTAGTCTTGCCTAGGGCAGCACAAAACCAAAATACACACTGACCAGCTGCAGTCTTTAGCTTTTTAAAACATATGTACACACCACAAAGAAACCTCCAATCTTGTTCAGGTCCACATTCAGAATTACACAAATGTGTACAGCTCGTGTATTTCCCATTTACGCTAACAGATGCATCCATATTGTATCTGTCCAGACTCCGACATGCTGCAAAAACATGTTCTGGTGGATTCCCTTTGTTGAGAAAAGTTTTGACTAGTTCCAGGCCAATTCCTCGTCTAGAACCAGTGACCCGGACACTGCGTATAATGAGATTTGCCATTTTGTTTTTCACAGCAGTCTTGTGTCTTTGAAATAAAGGCTTTTGGAGAACTTTAGCCTTAATAAAACACCACACCTATAGTAAAGTTAGTAAAATATTAGCAAATGTTCAGATAAGGACAACAAACACAAAGGTAGTCTAAGGTTCAATGTACTAAGCAAAAATTACTGATATGGATCAGGGATATCCAATTGCCCTGATTCAGCAAGCTGCAATAGTGCTTAAAGAAAGTTAATTAGTACTTACAGCGTGCATTATACTGTATGATAGGCAAGGACTACATAAATTGTGCCTGTACCACCAACCAGAGCCAATCACAAGCCAGTATCCACCACCAACCACCTACCAGAATCCATCACAAACCAGCCACCTACTACCAGCTAGCACCCATCAAAAACCAGCATCCAACACCAGCCACTGACCAGAATTCATCACAAACCAGAATCTACCATAACCAGCATCTATCACAAACCAGCATCTGCCAAAAAACAGCATCCACCACCAATTAGCATCCATAACAAACCAGCATCCAGCACTAACTAGCACTCACCACCAACCAGCATTCATTACAAACCAGCATCCACCACCAACCAGCATCCACTACCAGCCAGCATTCACCACCAGTGAATGCTGGCTGGTAGTGCCTTCTACCAACCAGCATTCATCAGTAACCAGCTGGAAAATAAGTAGAAACTAAATACAATTCTCTCTAAAAAAAAGTTTTTGTTTTACTTTACTATTGGAGAATTACTGTGTGAATCATAAAAAGAGATTGGATATATTTTCTCATATAAAGGTGTTTGAGGTTTATTTTTCATGATTATGGACCAGCTGCAGGCTTTTTAAAACATATGTACCCACCACAAAGACACCTCCAATCTTGTTCAGGTCCACATTCAGAATTACACAAATGTGTACAGCTCATGTATTTCCCATTGACGATAGCAGATGCATCCATATTGTATCTGTGAAAACACTGGCCAGAAAAGAGTAGTTTGTGCATTTCATTACTTATATATACATTTTTAATTTTACTCCTGTATGGCTTACATAATTTTGCCTCCACCTTACAATGGTACACTCAGTCTTTTATAGTCCAGCAACATTCCATTGTGGTTTTTCTGTCTGTACATCTGTCTTGTTTGTGCCTCAAACTCACCAAGGGATAGCCAGTCCTTGCCAATTCAGAAACATTCCATTGTGTATTTCTGTCAGGGTTTCAAACACTTCCATCATCCCACCCACACTCTCGTGCAGCTTCAGCGGAGCCTTTGCACCACCCATGTCGGTTTGGACCCAGCCAGGAGCGAAAGTCACAGCAATAATTCCATCGGTTTTGTAGGTCTCTGCCTGACATCGTGTTAACATATTTAGTGCTGCCTTGCTGCAGCGGTATTCCATTAGAACGTCCTTAAACAGCTCAATTGAGACTCTTTCTATAGACCCTAAACCACTGGATATGTGGATCACGGCGGCCTTGCTGCAGCTCATTATTTCATTAGGATTTTCTTGTGCGGCTTTCTTCAACAAGGGAGCAAATGCTTGAGTAACCAGCATTGGTCCCACTGTATTGGTTTTATACAGTCTCATCATGTCTTCTGCTGTAGTTTCTTCCACTGGGTGGTAGATGGCAATACCAGCATTATTGATCAGCAAGTTCAATCCATGTCCTTTCAGGGTCTCCTTTACCACATCATAGGCAGCTTCAATGCTTGCTTTGTCTGTTACATCCATCCTGACAGTAACAAGATTTGAGTGTTTGGAAGCCAGTGACTTCAGTTCCTGAGCTGTTTCTGGACTCCGACATGCTGCAAAAACATGTCCTGGTGGATTCCTTTTGTTGAGAAAAGTCTTGACTAGTTCCAGGCCAATTCCTCGGCTAGAACCAGTGACCAGGACACTGCGGATAAGGAGCTTTGCCATTTTGTTTTGCACAGCAGTCCTGTGTCTTTGAAATAAAGGCTGTTTGAGAACTTTAGCCTTAGTAAAAGACCCTACCTCTAGTAAAGTTAGTAAAATATTAGCAAATGTTCAGTAAAGGACAACGCACACAAAGGAACTCTAAGGTTCAATGTACTAAGCAAAAATGGCTGATATGTATCAGGGATAGCCAATTGCCCTAATTCAGCAAGCTGCAATAGTACTTAAAGAAAGTTAATTAGTAACTAAAGCATGCATTATACTGTATAACAGGCAAGAACTACATAAAGGGTGCCTGCACCATCAACCAGAGCCCATCACAAGCCAGTATCCACCACCAACCACCTACCAGAATCCATCACAAACCAGCCACCTACTACCAGCTAGCACCCATCATAAACCGGCATCCACCACCAACCAACACCAACCACTTACCAGAATTCATCACAAACCAGAATCTACCATAACCAGCATCTATCACAAACCAGCATCCATCACCAATTAGCATCCATAACAAACCAGTATCCAGCACTAACTAGCACTCACCACCAACCAGCATTCATTACAAACCAGCATCCACCACCAACCAGCATCCACTACCAGCCAGCATTCACCACCAACTAGCACCCACAACCAACTAGTGCCTTCTACCAACCAGCATTCATCAGTAACCAGCCAGGAAATAAGTAGAAACTAAGCAAAATTCTCTCTAAAAATTTTTTTTATTTTACTTTACTATTGGAGAATTACTGTATGAATCATCAAAAAAAGAGACTGAATATATATTTTCATATAAAGGTGTTTGTGCTTTATTTTTCATAATTATGGAACAGCTGCAGTCTTTAGCTTTTTAACCTCCCCGGCGGTATGATTTTTAATTTTTTTCATGTTTTTGGTCTATTTATTATTTTTAATATCCCGCTGGTTCCGCCCCCCTGCGACGCGTACGCTCGCAAACAATGGAACCCAAAAGACGGAAGCCGGCATCGGCCGCAGAACACAGCGCGGCTTGAGGGACAAGGTAAGTAAATGCTATGCAGCTTTCCCGAGTGTAGCTCGGGGTTACCGCTTATGGTATGGAAAAGTAACCCCGAGCTACACTCGAGAATACCGCCAGGGAGGTTAAAACATATGTACACACCTACAATCTTGTTCAGGTCCACATTCAGAATTACACAAATGTGTACAGCTCGTGTATTTCCCATTGACGCTAATGGGTGCATCCATATTGTATCTGTGAAAACACTGGCCAGAAAAGAGTAGTTTGTGCATTTCATTGCTTATAGACACATTTTTATTTTTTGTATGGCTTACATAATTTTGCCTCCACCTTACAATGGTACAGTCAGTCCTTTATAGTCCAGCAACATTCCATTGTGATTTTTCTGTCTGTACATCTGTCTTGATTGAGCCTCAAACTCACCAAGGGATAGCCAGTCCTTGCCAATTCAGAAACATTCCATTGTGTATTTCTGTCAGGGTGTCAAACACTTCCATCATCCCACCCACACTCTCATGCAGCTTCAGCGGTGCCTTTGCACCACCCATGTCGGTTTGGACCCAGCCAGGAGCAAATGTCACGGTGGTAATCCCATCAGTTTTGTAGGTCTCTGCCTGACATCGTGTCAGCATATTCAGCGCCACCTTGCTGCAGCGGTATTCTATAAGAATTTCTGGCAACAATTCAAGTGAGGCTCTTTCTATGGATGCTAAATCACTGGATATGTGGATCACAGCAGCCTTGCTGCAGCTCATTACTTCAGTAGGATTATCTTGTGCTGCTTTCTTCAGCAAGGGAACAAGTGCTTGAGTGACCAGCATTGGTCCCACTGTATTGGTTTTATACACTCTTATCATGTCCTCTGCTGTAGTTTCATCAATCATATGGTAGGTGACAATACCAGCATTGTTGATCAGTAAGTTTAGCCCATGTCCCTTAAGGGCCTCCTCTACCACAACATATGCTTCTTCAATGCTTGCTTTGTCTGTTACATCCATCCTAACAATCACAAGGTTTGAGTGTTTGGAGGTCAGTGACTTTAGTTCCTGAGCTGTTTCAGGATTCCGACAAGCTGCAAAGACATGTTCTGGTGGATTCCGTTTTCTGAGAAAAGTCTTGACTAGTTCCAGGCCAATTCCTCGGCTAGAACCAGTGACCAGGACACTACGGATAATGAGGTTTGCCATTTTGTGTTGTGACAGCAGTCCTGTGTCTTGCAATGAGTCTGTTTGAGAACTTTACTCTTTGTAAGATTTGGTTTGTAAAATATTAACGCAAGTTCAAATAAGGCCAACGTGCTCAAAGGGCACCTATGAGCTTTAAGGTGGACTGTAAGCTTTAATTCACTAGGCTACAATACTTTTCATTTAGTAGTAAGAGCCAATGACCCTAATCCACTGCAAAATTCATGCTTATTTGTGTTCATGGCATACTAGTATGACATAGGATTATACTCAGAGGTCACTGATTATATGATATAGGGAGGTTAAGGGTGGGAGCCTCCGTTGTGTATATTACTGCCTTTACTGCCACTGTGCATCCTCATTATCTCCTATGGTGACCATTGTCACTGGGATGAAAAGTGAGAGGGAATCCAAAATGTCTGATATATATTTCAAATATTCACAACTGTCAAAGGTGGGATTTCCCTGAATTTGGGGTGATGAGAACACAGACAGCAATGAAAAATACATACAGATTCTAACCCTTCTTTACGATAATTAAACTTGAAATAAAGTTTTGGCTGGAGTCCTAGATTGCTAGGCAGCTTGATGAGTTAGGGCTAAGGAGAGCTGAAAAGAACAATTGTGACAAATAACAGATACATTAAAAGCATAGTATTATTATGTAGTAGCCTATAGTGTCTTTATATTTTCTTTTTTGTGTGATTTCAATCATCGTGACATATAATATTTACACACAAGTGTATACTTTCCTTTTAATAGCATAAACAGTAGGCATGTTTCGTTTTTATAAATGTCACTTGATGCTGGCATAAGACATGATGTGCTAACGACTAAAGGACTTCCCCTTTCTTCTATCACTGGTTCCGTATATTTAAGGAGCTCATGGTCTAGACAAAAGTGGCAGACCACATGGTACCACAAAACTGTCTGTAAGTCGCACACTGGGGCGCCAGTGTGCGACTTACAAGGTGCGGATAACAGAGAAAAGAAACATTTTGTGAGCTTATTTCTGTATTAAGTGTTGTCGATCCATTGGACAGAATAATATAAATGTACCCATAGACATCCAAGGGTGTTTGGACCTGCTTGTGTGACCTGACTGTTCTGCAGTGGCCACTCCTCACGCAAACATACTGCTAAGAAAAGGAAAAGGGGGTAGGAATTAGGGATGGGCTCGATGTTCAAGCAGAACGTGAGTTCGACTCAAACATTGGCAGTTCATGTGTTTGCCGAGTGCCCTGCAAGGCCTTGTGAGCCCTGATTGGCTAAAGCCTTGCATAAACCAAGAAGGAAATGGTGTTCAAGTGCAGGCTATAGTGCCACACGCCTAATTTAGTTTAGAGATAGAGGGTGAGAAAAGTGGGGGTTTTTAGGCACTTTGAATGATAATACACAGAGAAATATTCTTAACTAAAAAGGTATTGTTTTATTGGATACATGATTAAAAGGGAATGGTCATGATAAAAAATGAGCATAGGCACGTCCAGTAACCACCTAATTCCAGAGTCCAAGTAATTATAGCATAGTTAACATGATTCAATTGATAACATGATCTATATGACATATGAAAATAATTATTAAAGACATTGAATGGAATACATAATAGAGTTTAAATAATTCATAGTCCTTAGCTTTAACCCAAAGAATTGTTGATGGTGGATTTTTTCAACGCGATTCACTTATAAATGCCCTTCATCAGGAGGGGAGGTGGTCTAAATTAAAACTGTAGAAAAGCTTTGTAAATTATCTGGTCATATGCATATGCATAATAGTCATTGACTTTCAAAAGTCTTAACTCTTTTTTTACAATTTTATTTTACCCTATAGTGAATAAGTAGGGGCACAAGTACCCCTTACTCATTCACAAGGGGGGGCGCATCTGGGTGCCCCTTTATTAAAGGGATAACCTGATGTGAATAAGCACCCAGTCCGCACCCCCACAACCAACGCCCCAGGGCTTGTGGGGAAGAGGCATTTGTCCCCATCGGCACGGGGACAAGGTGCTTTTGCAGGGGCGACCCCAGAAAAGCACCCTCCCAGTGCTGAGGGCATGTGGCCTGGTATCGCAGCAGGGAGGGGGCGCTCACTCGCCTCCCCCCCCTTTCCTGCCCTGCCAGGCCCTTGCTCGGATCAAGGGTCTGGTATGAAATTTTAAGGGGGACCCCACGTCTTTTTTTCCCCCATTTTTGGGGGTGGGGTTCCTCCTTTAAAATTCCTAGGGCCTGGTATGACTTTAAGGGGGAACCCCACACATTTTTTTTCATTGGGTGATTCCTAAAATTCCTATGAGACCTAAAGGGTCTGGTATTTTTGGGGAGGGGGAACCACATGCTTTTTTTTTTTCTTTACAAATGTCATTTTTGCTGCAGCAGGTTCTATACATTGTACAGGTATGCCAGTTTACAGGCAGTTTAAGGGGGCCCCCCAGGCACGAAAAGTAATTACAAAGTAGATACTTTGAATGAGGAATCAATTCTATTATCAAAACCCTTTTAAATGGGAAATTAAATAGCAAAAGATCTTGCCCATCCGGTCATTGTGAGAAAACATTTTAATTCTCAATCAGTTTCTCCCAAAACAGTGCGATTTTTCTACAGCATTGTACCTGTCCATGTGCTCTGGGAAACCGTAAGCTGTAGTAATGCAAAAAGACATATAAAAAGTATGTATCAATAATAATCATAGTTTAGTACCTGTGAAAAACATCACCGGTAGCGCTATGCATTAAACTGGTTCTGCTGAAATCAGCTCTGTAGTATTTCTTAACTAGGATAGAGATGTCACAAGGGGTGGGGAATACTCCATCTCAAAAATGGCCTGTGCCCTCTGGCAGTTACAATAGAATTCCACATTATTTCTTTTAGCATTGAATAGTGTAGCCACCATCACTTTCAGTGATGTGGCTACTAGACATTTAGTGATAGCCAGGGCTGTAGTCAGCCTTGGTTGGATTATAGTGGCAGTTATATGGTTAATTCCAGGTGTCTGACATTGTCTGTACCCCCCCTGGGCGGAGTGTGACTCTGTCATATTGTGGGACAGCCAATGAGAGATGCTATAGTGTATGTACAGCGCAGCAGCCAATCACTGGGTTCCTCTCAACCGGTGGTGTATGCTCGGATAGGGTACATATACTGGAGGGTTTTGCCCTGTGCTCAGACTAGTCGGGACTAGCCATGGATTAGGTGTTGTTCAGCCTGCCCCCCAGGCTATGCCTGAGGCTTGGGGGTGGGCATAGGCAGGTGTGAGGGATATGTTTCCCTGAGGCCTCCAAGATGGAGGAGGCCTGTGTTGCTGTTAGAGGAAGAGACCCAGGACCAATGATGGCTGTGGAAGTTTCCTGGAACCTAAGGACTTCGGGAGCATGGCCGGTGTCTTTACTGTTTGAGGATCTATATTCATCCTTGCTCATCTGCTACTTCAGTTGCTATCCGCTGCCTCCCAAGTGGATTTACACTGATATGCCAATTGGGTCCGGTGAGTCTGGAGCCTATGTCTGGTACACCCTGGAAGTTTAGAATCCCTATACCCTCTCCCCGTGAAGATGTTCAATAAAAGTTATTCTGCATTATACTACTGGAGTGGACATCAGCTA
The DNA here is from genome assembly GCF_000935625.1 of Nanorana parkeri. Classification (NCBI taxonomy): domain Eukaryota; kingdom Metazoa; phylum Chordata; class Amphibia; order Anura; family Dicroglossidae; genus Nanorana; species Nanorana parkeri. The sequence continues at coordinate 37,178 of NW_017309480.1, forward strand.
TTGTGGGCACTAGAAGAAGGGCGGTTAATGCGAATGGGTGGGCAGCTGAAGATCATACCCTAGACAGACTAGAGATGAACCGGGAATTTAGCGGCTCCTTCGGGGGTGAGCACTACAATAGAAAGGATGAAGATTAGAATTTACTACATTTCTTCCCTGTTACTTCCTAACCGGTTGATGCCACAGAAAGTGAGGGGGAATTAGGGGTGTCCCTAGCATATTTGCCATTGGAGTGCGGTACTTTGGAGTGCGGAGTGTGGGTCATCTCATCACCCAGCTCTGGCTGGCATCCCGCCCAGCTCACTGACGTCACTGGTTGGCAGGAGCTGGGCAGGATGATGGCCAGAGCGTCCTAGGTTGCTAGGAGCTGGACGGGGAGATGTAGCCTCAAAAAAAAGTACGAGAGAAGTTCTTATCCTTTCTTGCTCTGGTTAAAAAAAAAGTGTTTTACGGTTGTATGTGTGTGGCTCATTTGGGTTTTGCTTTCCATGTCTCAGAGACCGCATGTGAAGTAAGAGGGCGTATAGCCAGTGGGCTAAAAGTGCTGTCTTGGTTAACTACGGTTCACTGCTTACCCAAGAACAAGGAGAAGAGCAGTTTACCAGGGCAAAATTTAAGATCCGCAGCAAGTATTCACTCATGCTGGACTGGCCCATTTCAGAGCAAACTGCATGATCTTTACAGAAGTAACAGTATCTCTTCCTCTTCCTCTTCTGTCATGGTAAAGATGCTTCACAGAAAGAGAGTTTCCTATGCTTCACTTCCTCTTGAGGTCCAAGAATTTAAAAAACATTATAAGAGTAAGTTAGCCAGCAGTAGTTGTGGTCCAGTAATAACTACATCTGTTACAGCCTATTGTGCTACTTCTGGTGTTCAGATGTAAGTAGGATCATGACCATTAGTGGTCATTGTAGTGCTCACTTACACTGGTGGTCATTGTAGTGTTCCCTTACATTGGTGCCTCCTTAGATTGGTGGTCATTGAAATTCCCCATTACAATGGTGCTCAATGTGGTGTACATTGGTGGTCATTGTAGTGTCCCTTACATTGATGGTCATTGTAGTGCCACATTTCCTTGGTGGTCATTGTAGTGCCATATTACATTTGTGGTCATTGTAGTGGCCCCTTACATTGGTGGTTAATGTAGTGCTCCCTTACATTTTTGTCCATTGTAGTGCCCCCTCACATTGGGGGTCATTGCAGTGCAGCTTTACATAGGTGGTCACTGTAATGCTCCCTTACATTGGGGTCAGTGTAGTGTCCCTTTACATTGGTGGTCTTTGTAATGCCCCTTTACATTGGTAATCATTGTAGTGCCCGCTAACAGTGGTGGTCAGTAAAGAAATGCCTGCTAACTTTGGTGGTCAGTGTAGTGCACACTTATATTAGTGGTCACACAGATGAGGACCATGTTCGGATGGATGTAGGATTTGGTCCATACTTTGGCTGTTTGGAGTTCAGTGAACCAAATAGGGTGTTCACATGTCAGCTGAGCCGAACCTCTGGCTATAGCAAGATGTCACACATTTATCAGCAGTATTACTCCCATTGCTAAATGCTCAGGCCTCCTTGATGCTAGGAAGCCAGTGGCTATTGAGCTTCTAGCAACCAGTGATGCCCCATTCATCTGCTGCCTGAACGATTCCTGGCCAGCAGCAAAATATAGACAAAGGGGTGGGGAAATATTAGGTCGATGACATGAGCCATTACATTCCAGATGCCAGGAGCTGTTATTTTTTGCTCGAAGTGCAATGGGAGCGGTTCGTCCCAGTGGGTCATTGTTTTTGTTTTGACGGGTCGTTGGGTCATTGGTGGGTCATCAACATGATTGACGAGGGACTTACATTGGTGAACAATGTGATTGATGATGGATTTACTCTATGTGACTTTTTGTTTGGTTGTTTTTTAATAAAGGACTTGTCAAACATATGGGTGTGTTTATTTGCATTGTCAATCTTTTTATAAATGAGTAAGATGTACTATGTACCATTTACTCATTCACATAAGATAAGTGGCCCTCTTTTATTTAAAGGAGACTTCCAGATTCCAATAAGCCCCATTTCTGCAGACTCCTACATTCTCTTGTAGGGCAGAAACCCTTGTCCCTATCAAGATGGGAACAAGGTGCCTTGCTATTTATAGTCAGTGTAAAAATGCTGACATATTCGTGGTCAGAGTGAAAATACTGCCTTACATTAATGATCAGTGGGAAAATGGGAAAATGCCCCTTTCCATAGGTGGTCAGTGTAATGCTCACTTACATCTGTGGGCAGTGTAGTGCTCTCTTACATTGGTGGTCAGAGGGAGAAGAACCCTACATGGGTTATCAGTGGGAGAGATGACCCATTACACCATTACATTTCTGGTCATTGGAAAGAATACCCCTTTTATTGGTAATTAATTGGAGTATTACCCCTTACATTGGTAGTTAGTGGGAAACATACCCCTTAGGCTTGAGGTTAGTTGGAAACATACCCCTTACAATGGTGATTGGTGGGAAGAATAGCTAACAAGATAATTAATGTCAGAAGATTTTTACCTAAGGAAGCAAGGCACAGGTTCAGCTGGTCCCGTACAATTCACCACTACTCGAAGAACCCCAGCAACCTCTGGAGGAATTCTCGGGATCCACAGACTCTGGCAGTGAAAGACTTTGCGGGTGTGCACTGAAATCTATGTCACCAAACATGTACAGGACTCTTTTTAGCTTTGTTCACATTCTGTAATACATCACACTATCCAGGTAGTTTTATTCTATTTTCAGCAGGGGTACAGGTTGTATTCTCTGAAAGATAAGAGCTATATTGAGTCTTTATGGTATACTTTACCTTAAAAAGGATTTCTTACATAATATTTTCTTGCCCATTGCACCATATTGTTAGGACTGTACGTCCTACACAGGATTAAGGTGCTCCCACTGCTATTGCCTATTTCCTTCACAATTTCATGCATTTTCTTTTCTCAGCTAATGTGCCGCTCTTAAAATTCAACTACCTTGAATGTTCCTGACTTTTGGGCTAAGCCCACTAACTACCAGACCGTGCCCAAAGAAAATGCTTTTATTCTCCAAAACGTCACTCTTTTTGGACAGAGAGATGGCAAGGATTAGCTCAGGTGTCAGGAAAGTCAGGCTCCGGTAACAAAGTGAAAGTGATTTTAGAGAGATGTACAGATAGGGATCTCTAACTAGTAAAGGTCATTGTTTTGTGGTGGTTCATTAGAAGGACTGATCAATAACAGTCTAAGCCTAAAAAGTAGATGGTATTAATTAAAACTATTGCCATAGATCTAAGTTAGAAAAAAAAAAAAAAAAAGTTTTATTTTATGTTCTATTTTTAGTTCTCTAATGTCATTGTAGTACTTTCAGGCGGAATACAGCTTCATAACATATCAGCTAGGGAACTACAAGTCCCAGCATGCCCTCATTGCCCCTGTACAACAACCAGATATTGCCGTTCCCTGGGTGAAGCTGATATTTTTGTGTGGGGTACAGTTCCAGTGGATGTTTATATAATATGGGGGGGGGGCGAAAAAAAAATTCTGCCCCGGGCACCAATAACTCTGGTTACGCCACTGGATCTAACCAAGTAAAGGATGTAATGAGAGAATATGGCTGCTTCCATGTAATCACAAACTTAGCACCAATACAATTTTGTTGAAACATTAACACACACTGATAGGATTGTCTATAGAAAGCTGATGACATTGGAAAATATACACAAAATAAAGGTTATAGGTGCCCTTTAAAAAAACACACAGATTGCATTAGACTAGAGAAACCTCTGCAATATTTGGTAGAGAGAAAGACTTTTCCTTTAATGTGTTTGTCAGGTTAAAAAAAAAAGACAGAAAAATCAGCTCCTGAATCTTGTTGTGGGCTGAAAACACACAGCAGTTTTGTGGACTTACTGGTGTCAACCCAACCCAGTTGTCTTTTTGCCAAAATGCTCAGACGCTGTCCTATTCTCCACAACATAGAGACTAATCATTCTGTAGTCCTAGAATAAGACACAGGACAGCTCTGTATTATTGACATGATCAACAGGTATTTTTTTGCATTTATCAAACAGATATAACAAACCACTTTCAGTGATATATTTCACAGACCACAAGGGAGCAAATAGGAGAAGTTAATTGTTACTGTTTACATACACTTTAAGTATTCCTGTTGAGGACAGTTATATTTTTGCAGACGTCAGCAGAATGCAAAAAGTTTTCAACATTCTGAAAGGGACAAATTTCCCCTGCTGCTGGAATTGTTCCATGTCATCATATGACTAATGAATTACTTCTTGACATTTGTAACATCTGGTTACCTAATCCTTGTGAAATTGTGGATATGTTTGTAGTGCAGGATGTTTCATGCAATAACTTATTTTGCAGCTTGGTGTTTTCTGCTGCCGGTCATTTGGAGGGGGGGAGGGGGTGAACAGATTGTGCCTACCATGTGCTTCAGTGGGACTAATGGACAGGAAGTCAGAATGTGATAAAAATTACCTTCCTTCAGTATCAGAATTTCACCTTAAAGCCCAACTTGGGGCAACTTCGTCTTTAAAGGAAAAGAAGCCCCAGCCAGTATTTAAAATAAAAGAAAACAGGAAATGAGGGTGACAGACAGAAGTAAAAAAAATGACAAAAAATATAACTAATCTCTATACTAGCCAAAAAGCTAAATTAATTAGACTGTACTGACAGAAAATGCTTTTTGCCTGTTTTTGGCTTCAATATTAGGAACTATCAAAGCAGGCATGCCGCAAGTGAAGTCCGCATACATCCGCATACTTGTAAAGGTCACTGGTTGGGAAAGCTTGAAGCCACTGAATCAGAAAGACAAAAAGACAACTAACTAGCATTTTTTTTAAAAAGGCCATCAATGGTAGCCTATGCAATTCTCTCAGATTTCCTTGAAAAACATTTAGTACTTAAAAGTAACTGAAACTTTTAAAAATAGCGTAGTGTAGAAATGGCTCTGCAGACACACCAAATAGAGAATTAGGTTTACTGAGTATTAGTTAATAAACACATAACGCTATCTAGGAAACAATGCCATTACTGGCATTTGACTTAAAAACTGTCCAGATTATTCATATAAATGCATATAAACAAAACTGCCTCACCTTCCATAAATATTATACTTATGTTCAACCAGCCTTGTGATCCTGGGCTATAGTCTGGTCAGTGACCTCATTTTTTCCATTGTAATTCGGAAATTAGTTTGGTCACTCACCTGCCCACCCTTGCATGTTGGCTGGAAAATAAAGGAGCATCACCACGCTGATTAGGACATCAGCGTGCGCTGTCACCCTGCCAGGAAGCTCACACTGATACGTTAAAACTTCCTTGCAGTGCAGTAGGACTAGATTAGTTTTCATTGTACCTATTTTCAGTCTGAATGTATATATGCATGGGATTAGGGGAAGCTCATACATAGACGATTTCAAGTACCAGATGTACTTCTAAAATATATTTCATGTTTTTTGGCTGTTTCTGTACAGGCTCCGTCTTAACAAGTGATGAGGGGGAGCTTGGATCCTGGGAACTGATTGAACAATTTTTACATAAATGTTACTAATGTTACTGTGAATGCAGTATGCAGTCAAATTTGAGTATATAACTAGGGATGCACCGATACCGATACTAGTATCAATGACGCGCTGCCCGGCTTCCCGAATGGTTAGGAAGCTAGCAAATCTGGAAGCCGGGCACCATGTAATGACGCAGCGCCCGGCATTCTGATTGGCCGGGAAGCCGGCGTCATGCTCCCTCGTCATCTCATGAATCATAATATTAAGAAAGTGACCTTAAAGCATAGTTTGTATTGCTTTAGAAAAAATTTGACCTGTCTCTTTAAGAAAAAGTATCGGTAATTGGTATCTGCGAGTACTTGATCAAAAGTATCGGTACTCGTACTCGGTCTTAAAAAAGTGGTATTGGTGCATCGTTATTAACAACAAAAGAAAGGTTACAATATGAACTGATGAAAAACTTGTACAAAGAAAAGGTGACCTGCATTTTTTAAGCTTGGGTCCAGAAATAAAGGGGATTTAGCTAAGTTCATAGGCAGTTACAGAAGATTAATACCAGGATGAAAACTAGGGTTAGGGTTAGACCAGTCATTTAATGGTTAGGCTTAGACCAAATCACTGGATGGTTAGGGTTAGGCAGAGTCACTGAATGGCTAAGCTTAGACCAAATCACTGAATGGTTAGGGTTAGACTAAGTCACTGAATGGCTAGGGTTAGACTGAGTCACTGAATGGTTAGGGTTAGACTGAGTCACTGCATGGTTGAGTTAGACCGAGTCACCAATGGTTAGTGTTAGACTGAGTCACTGAAGGGTTAGGGTTAGACCGAGTCAATGAATGGTTAGGGTTGGACTGAATCACTGAATGGTTAGGGTCAGGGTTAGACCAAGTCACTGAATGGTTAGGGTTAGACCGAGTCACTGAATGGTTAGGGTTAGACTGAGTCACTGGATGGTTGAGTTAGACCGAGTCACCAATGGTTAGTGTTAGACTGAGTCACTGAAGGGTTAGGGTTAGACCGAGTCAATGAATGGTTAGGGTTGGACTGAATCACTGAATGGTTAGGGTCAGGGTTAGACCAAGTCACTGAATGGTTAGGGTTAGACCGAGTCACTGAATGGTTAGGGTTAGACCGAGTCACTGGATGGTTGAGTTAGACCGAGTCACTAAATGGTTAGTGTTAGACTGAATCACTGAATGGTTAGGGTCAGGGTTAGACCGAGTCACCAAATGGTTAGGGTTAGACCGAGTCACTGGATGGTTGAGTTAGACCGAGTCAATGAATGGTTAGGGTCAGGGTTAGACCAAGTCACTGAATGGTTAGGATTACACCGAGTCACTGAATGGTTAGGGTTAGACTGACTCACTGAATGGTTAGTGTTAGACTGAGTCACTGAATGGTTAGGATTAGACTGAGTCACTGAATGGTTAGTGTTATAATGAGTCACTGAATGGTTAGGATTAGACTGAGTCACTGAATGGTTAGGGTTAGACCGAATCACTGAATTGTTAGGGTTAGACCGAGTCACTAAATGGTTAGTGTTAGACTGAGCCAATGAATGGTTAGGGTTAGACCGAGTCATTGAATGGTTAGGGTTAGACCGAGTCACTGGATGGTTAGGGTCAGGGTTAGACCGAGTCACCGAATGGTTAGGGTTAGACCGAGTCACTGGATGGTTAGGGTTAGACTGAGTCATTGAATGGTTAGGGTTAGACTAAGTAATTGAATGGTTAGGATTAGACTGAGTCACTGAATGGTGAGGGTTAGACTGAGTCACTGAATGGTGAGGGTTAGACTGAGTCACTGCATGGTTAGGGTTAGACTGAGTCACTGAATGGTTAGGGTTAGACTGAGTCACTGAATTGTTAGGATTAGACTGAGTCACTGAATGGTTAGTGTTAGACTGAGTCACTGAATGGTTAGTGTTAGAATGAGTCACTGAATTGTTAGGATTAGACTGAGTCACTGAATGGTTAGTGTTAGACTGAGTCACTGAATGGTTAGTGTTAGACTGAGTCACTGAATGGTTAGGGTTAGACCGAGTCACTAAATGGTTAGTGTTAGACTGTGCCAATGAATGGTTAGCGTTAGACCGAGTCCATGAATGGTTAAGGTTAGACCAAGTCACTGAATATGGTTAGGGTTAGACGGAGTCATTGAATGGTTAGGACTACGAGCGCAAATCCAGAATTATAAATGGTTTGGTTTTGTATATTTGTGAAAAAGTGGTTTTTAAAAAGTGATACACTTACTTGTGGCGTCAGGGATCCGGGCACGGTGGCAATTCTAGCGCTGCAGGGAGTGATGGTTAAAATGTTTTGTTTAATATCCAGGGGTCTCCAAGTGGCAGAGTAGGGATGAAATAGGGCTTGCTTTAGGGGTTGTTTATGGCGGCTGGGAATGGTGCCATCAGTTATAGTGATGAGCTCAGGGGTCAAGGACTGAGGTAGAAAGCAGGTTGAATTCTATGTGTGCCAAAAGGCTGATGTGTAAACTGCCTCTGGTCTTCGTGTAGTATATGTTCTAGAGGTGATGGAGTGGAAGTGACAGTCGATTGGGAAGGGGAGTGCACAGGGCCGTGCCAGTGAGCTTTAAACCTTTAAACCCAAATCCACTTTCTACCCCCATAATTCCAAAGGTTCCTTCATAGACACATGTTATCAAGCCACATATTCAGATCTCCTTTCTATGTGTCGTAAAGGCAGAACCCTGATACAATTTGAGCCCCGCTGAAACCTCCGCCCTAAAAGAACTCACCACCAACCACGATATAGTCATGAAACAAGCAGACAAGGGCGGCGGCATTGTTATTCAGGATCGGTCTGACTACGTGAACGAAGCCCGCAGACTCTTAGATGACAAGTCCACTTACACTCCCGTAACATCAGATCCCCTCACCATCTACCAAACACAATTATTTCACCTTCTCGAAACAGCCACGGAAAACAACATTCTTACCGAAAAAACCACCTGCTCCCAAAGCCATCACACCCTCAGACCATGAGACAGACATAAGATTCATTACCACCTATAACAACAACAACAACGCCATACAGCACATCCTGCGGAAAAATTGGCACATTCTCAAACTAGATCCTAAACTAGGTCCCTCCATCCCAACAAGACCCACAGTCACGTTCAGGAAAGCTAAGAACCTGAAAAACAAAATAGCAGCCAGCAAAATCTAAAACCCCAGAGCAAACCTGATGCCGCTTCTAAAGTTTGACCACAGAGTGGGCACATTCCAATGCAAGAAACCACGTTGCCTGACGTGACAGTTCATTGCTCATGGCCAATCGGCATTCACAGACAGCGCCAATAACAACCACCCCATTAAACAATTCATCACATGTTCCCACGACCATGTCATCTACGGTCTGAAATGTCCTTGTAATTTAATATATGTAGGTTGTACCATCCGTCCGCTAAGAAAAAGAATAGGCGAACATAGAAGATTCATCTCAGAGGGTGACCCAGACCACAGCGTCCCACGGCATTTTGCACGCAAACATAACAAACGCATCCAAGATCTGCATGTATTCGCTATCGAATACATTCCCGAACACTACTCTGCACCCGAGCGTTTCCAGTGGCTATGCAGGAGAGAAACGTACTGGATATACCAGCTTAACACTTTAGTTCCCAATGGACTGAATGAGGAGTTGGAGATCCTCATCTGATCAAACCACATTAACCACTTTGCATCCCCATACCCTAGTCCCCAATAACATAGAGCACCTTATGCTATCAATTAGTAGATACTCGGTTCCATCAGTCCCCAAAGACAGAGTTGCATACATTCTAAATCCCTTTTAATCCTTTTTAAATTCTCTTCAAATCTGTTTTTATTCCTTTTAATAAAACACAATACATAATATCAATAAAATTGAATTTTATTGAATTTTAATCAACTCATCCCCCAATTCTTTTTAGCCAGCCCAATGCCAATCCCACCCATACTCATGTACTAATCATTGCGGTTTTCCCCAAAAATCCACAATGCCAAACAGTCCATATTCCAAACACAAATATTCATTCATTCCCTTTCAGATTGTCCGTTCCCATGTATCAATCATTGCTTGTTTTCCCCATAATCCACAACACCAGACAGTTCACATTCCAAATACAAGTAGTCACACACTACATTATGCCTTTCACAGTGTCCGTCCTCATAGCTCTGCCCACCTGTCATTTTAAAAAAAAAAACGGCTGATGACCGTCTAACAAAATCCCAGTTAACCCACATACATTACTAACCATGGCCACACACGATCACCCCATATCACCCATCAGTATCCCCGATCAGCATCCACACACACTAAACAGAGTTTAATTTCAGCTCGAGCAAGCAGAACACAGCGGCACAGCTGCCGACTGCAGCACACTTCACCCGCAAAACTCCGCCCACTTTTTCTTTTTAAACCCGGTGAATCTCCCGCCAATGTTACTCACCTTCTATCTCCGAGCTTGAAAAAGAGGATCTCCTCGAAACGATTAAACAAGTACATTCCCGTTACTTTCTGTGTACTTATCACCAGGATGAGAAGTGGTGAGATATTTCAGTTCCTACCTGATTTATCACGGGTTATTAAACACCATTTTCTAGACTTTTCACTTTGCTAAGGTGAGAAAAGCCTTCTCACTGCTTATCACACTCTTTCACAGTTTATTAAACGTACACCTTAGTGTCTCATTATTACGTCCACAGGGTTCTCCTCCTGTTTTTTGAGCAGCAATCCACACCATTTGTATCCACGCACGCCCTGCATCCCTGAAAGAGCGCTGTGTATTTTTCTTTTTGTTTTGAATGGTTAGGACTAGACTGAATCACTGAATGGTTAGGGTTAGACCGAGTCACTGAATGGTTAGGGTTAGACCGAGTCATTGAATGGTTAGGGTTAGACTGAGTCACTGAATGGTGAGGGTTAGACTGAATCACTGAATGGTGAGTGTCAGGGTTAGACCGAATGGTTAAGATTAGACCAAGTCACTGGATGGATAGTGTTAGACTGAGTCACTGAATGGCTAGGGTTAGACAAGTCACTGAATGGCTAGGGTTAGACAAGTCACTGAATTGTTAGGGTTAGACCGAGTCACTAAATAGTTAGTGTTAGACCGAGTCAATGAATGGTTAGGGTCAGGGTTAGACTGAGTCACCGAATGGTTAGGGTTAGACCGAGTCACTGGATGGTTAGGGTTAGACCGAGTCACTGAATGGTTAGGGTTAGACCGAGTCACTGAATGGTTAGGGTTAGACCGAGTCACTGAATGGTTATAGTTAGACTGAGTCACTGAATGGTTAGGGTTAGACTGAGTCACTGAATGGTTAGGGTTAGACTGAGTCACTGAATGGTTAGGTTTAGACTGAGTCACTGAATGGTTAGTGTTAGACCGAGTCACCGAATGGTTAGGGTTAGACTCAGTCACCGAATGGTTAGGGTTAGACTGAGTCACTGAATGGTTAGGGTTAGACTGAGTCACTGAATGGTCAGGGTTAGACCGAGTCACTGAATGGTTAGGGTTAGGGTTAGACCGAGTCATAGAACCAAACCACTGAATGCTCAAGGTTAGAATTGAATCACTGAATGGCTAGGTTGTGTTTCCTGTTTCAGGAGAATGTAAAGTGTTTTGTACATCATTTCTTCTTTTTTTGGATTATGCTTAGGACTAATATTTTACATTTTTACAAAATAAGTTTCCTTTTATTTGTCAAGTAAATAGGAAATATTGACTAGTTTGTATACTTCTACCCAGCTGGAAGATGGACTCTTAGGCTCATTTTCTTCAGGTGGTCCTTATCTTCTGTAGTAAAAGCCAGTGATTTATTGAGCTCAATAGCTCAAAGTGAGATTTACACACCTAAGTGAAGAAGTCCGAAGAGTGATTCACAAGAGTGATTAATATCTCATCGGACACCTACTTCTGAAGTTTCAGTCTGACCAACGAGTCTCAAAGCAGACAGATACTAGTTTAGATAATCAATAGTGCTCTTGGAATCCTGTATCATGTTTTGAATGTTTAAAACTTAGATTGTATAGTTATATTTAAAAATATATAGAACAAGATGCATAAAAACAATTTAAAATACAACTGACCCACAACCATTATAGTTTCCCTTCAATGTTTGGCTGAACTGTGCCTGTAACCAAGCAATGTGCCAGAGTTCATGTGTTGCTATTACAAATTAAATGGGATGTTTACAGTTTCTTAAAACTCTATAATTGTCCAGTTTTCATTTCCTCACAGATGCAATGTATAAATTCCTCATTGCTACCACTTGCTTGCAGCAAGCGTCTGTACTTTACTCAATGCCAGCTATTACCACATAGGGGAAGACACAGATGATGTACTATAGTTAATTACTGGAAACCTACTGATGGCAGTCAGGGTTCCCTTTCAAGACAAAGTTCCTTTCTGACACTTTTGAGAATCTGCAGAGAGAACAGGTAAGTGAGTTGTGAGTTACCCTGTGATTTTTCAATTCTGGTTCACTGATTTTCAAAACTGTAACTCTTTAATTTTCACATGTACTCACCACTGGAAGTTCTTGCATATTTTAATTTTACAAAATCTTGCCTTATATTGGTTTATAGACTAAATATACAACTATAATTTTGTCTAGGACTTAACATGCAAAATAATTTTTCTGTGACTATTTAGACAGCAATGCGCAGTATATTGCTGGAGGTTACTGAGAGATAAACGCAAACTGAACAGGCTGCATATAATATGAGTAGCTCATGTACTATTGCCTGGCTTCTGTGGAGCTTATGTCTCTGTATACTGCAGTGTCTTTCTGTTGTCCCCTATGTTTTTAGTCTTAGCAAGGCTGACAGGTTAATAAATAAAACACACATGTTCACGCATAATATTAACCGTGATCAATCTATGTGTGTGTTTTCATATTTACTCACTTGAAGAAGAGTTTCATTCAAAGCTGTAATAAAGTACTATGCAAAAAGCTATGCCACCTGTTCTATCAAAGATTGTGACTAGGTTGGAATGTGTGACCATCTGAGTGCGATCTGACATTTCACAGAGTCGGATAGAAGTGACATTTCAGGACCGAACATCTGTTCCAGGGCAGATCAGTTCTCCTGCACATACCATCTGCGATGCCGATCTGCCCTGGAACAGCTAAGAAAGCTTTGAATTCTACACCTTTTGCCGGCCACATATTTTAACCCCGGAAAAAATGGGCGTGATTACATTAGAATGTGACCGGTCACGCATTCCACCACCAACAAAATGGGCGTGATTACATTAGAATCTGTGACCACGTCACCAGTCACACATTCTAAAGCAGTCACAAACTTTGATAGAACACCACCAAGTCCATAGCAAAAAATATAAACACTTAAAAAAACAATACAATATTGCAAATAAGCCACCAAACTATAACCAACATTTAAAAATACCCAAAACTAAAATGTTTCCGTTCATCGATACATCATATCAATAATGATCCAACAGCATTATATAGGTGACAAATGATAACCAACAGTCAATTCCACTGTTTCTAAAAAATTACCCAGTGTTCAAAGGGAGAGATGATAAAGGCCAGGGGAAACTGAAGAAGCACTACAGGTCTCAACCAAAAGATTGAATTAACTTTTTTTGTTTTAACCCCTTCGTGACTGACGACGTACAGTGTACGTCGCCAGCATCGGGGCTGTTTAAACAGACTCCCGGCGTTTTTTGCCGCCGGGAGTCTGTTTAAACTTGTAGAGCCGACTGTCGGCTTTACAACAGAAGCAATCCTGGC
>NW_017309480.1:51080-67368 GCF_000935625.1 Nanorana parkeri
CCCGCCCCCTCCCCCGTCCGTTCCGCCAGTCAGCGCTGGAGGATCGGACAAGGGAGGGGGAATCCCTGCAGGGAGCCGTGAGTGACAGTCACGGCTCTCTGCAGGGACAGGATCGAGAAGTGAGCGAGCGAAGGTATGTGTTCACTCACTTCCCGATCTATTGAGCTGACGTGTGACAGTTTCATTGTCACCCGTCAGCTCGAACTATGAGGCTGAGTGATTTTCACTGACCTTATAGTTCTCCTTTAAGCTCTCCATTCTTTTTACATATATCTCCTGTTAGCAAGCAGTAAATATATGCAAAAACATTTGAAAAAATAAAAAAGTTGCCAAATAGGTAAAAACTTACCTGTGTATTCGTCACTCACTCCTGGCTGTAGAATCCAGCTTCCATGAACAGCTGCGCAGTAGACATGTGCGATTCGTTTCGTTACGAATCGAAATTCGTAGGAATTTTCCTGAAGTTCGTAAATTCGGAAGCATCCGAAATCCGAATAAAACAAAGGTATTTTTGCTTTTTAACTTCATCATAACGAATGTTCGTAAAGTTACGAAAATGTGCCGAAACTAACGAAAATTCGTATTTCGTACGAATCCGAATTGAGTTTTGGATACGAATTACGAAATAGTATAGTATACAGTTGCGTCTTAGAGTCTCCCACATTAACATAGTCGGTAGTAAGAGGGCCATACGCACAATGCATAATAATTCTGTGAAACAGAACATATCTATCCACTTACTCTTGCCAAATTATCCCCCATCAACAAAAACAAAAACAAAACAGTCTGAGAGAAATATCAGGCATAGGGATCCACCTGTGTCTGAGGCAAACATTTGGTATGACCTCCTCCATATCTATGTACATATCTATGTACATAGAAGACTTTCCGTCCGACATCAATGTACTGAACAGCTCACGTGCGTGAGCCTAAAGAAAGAGGAAACAGAAAAGAGGGGAAAAAAAAGGAAAAAGATACTAAAAGAAGCAGAACAGCTTAAGTCCGAGAAAAGTAGATCCGTCCCCGACCAGATAGCCCAACATCTACTTAAACATTAAAAAACAAATAACAGAAAAATTGTACAATGGAAATTACCCAGTTTCCAGCACCCCTGTATATAACATCGAGGGGGTAGATGTCAATTCAAAGCATTTTTTAGTATCTTGGAGGATGCTGTGAAGTTTCTCATGGACCATAATCCACAACATTTTTTGTTTGACCAAGTGGAATGGAATTGTTGGCAATTTCCAAGCCCTGTCTATGGTTATTTTAGTATTGGCTTTTTTTTTTTTTAAATGTACAGTATGTTGATATGTGTGCTGTGCAAATGTGAGGTTGTGGGTTTAAAATCCAGATTAAATGCATGTGTATCATAGAATTTTGTTAGAGGGAATGCATAAAAGAGGGGCTGAGAGGAAGCTGTGAGAGGTGGCTAAGAGGAAAAGCAGTATTGGACTAAGAGGGTGACGCAAAAGCTGGCAGTGGAACAGGGCATAATTATCTGAGAGGTGAAGGCAATCATAGGGCTGGGAGAGATACTGCGTAAGTCCGCATTCGCACCTAGGCATTTTGTCGTGCATATCTATACGCGAAAAAACATGCAAAACAAGAAATCCTATTCATTCCTATGGCCCCATTCACACCTGAACGTTTTATGCAAACTGTAATACGCTGAATGCTGGAAAAAGTACACAAGCTTCTTTTTGGCAGATTACCGTGCATTTTGTCCCTATAGCATATAAAAACACTATTGTAAAAGCTGCAAACCGCACGTCAATTGGAACAAAATGTGCAAAACATGTCAAACGAAGCGTGCGTAAAATGCGCTGAAAAAGTTTGACGCCTAGGTGTGAATGCAGCCTTACAGATGTAGGAGCTAGCATATGAACAAAAAGAGTGGGAGGTGCTGCATCAGAGGAAAAAGAGAATTGTGTGCAAGGGGTGGCTCAGAGGGAAAAATATCTTGGACCCGGAGAATGGTGGGAAAGGGAAGCTGGGTAAAAGGTGGGTGTAGTGGAAGGGGGGTAGCATTGAGTGGCAGGGGGTGGGTCAAATTCTGGGTGAGAGGGTTTGGAGACATTGGAAGTACAGAATCAGGTTGATATTGCAGCCAGGAAGGATCCCAACAATTTTTTGGGTATCTACCCTGGCTGCCTAACAGAGTTGCCTAACTGACTCTCCTTGTTGCATTTTTAAAAATATTAACACAAAGAAATGTGGATGTATAGCAGAGTTGTACTCAATTTTTTTTGTTTGTGCTCCATATACTCAAACTCTTCTCTTTCCCCTAACACTTAGCTCCCAACTGACCCCTATTTTGGAAAGACTATGCCATTCTAGGGCCCAAATCCCTCTGCTTTCCCTCTTTTCTACTCAGTTATCCCTCTTCTTAGCCTGATGTATAGACCTCTATTAAAAAAGAACTATTGAACCATCAGACGTGTTATACAGCACTGAAACTTCCAGCCAACCTCTATAATATTGCATTTACTATTTTGAAAACTCAGTATAAATTAAAAGCAGTGAAAGCACAGTTTTCTATATTATGTTCTCATTGTCTGCATAGCTGGATGTGTGGCAGGGGTTTTCTTTGGCTACACACTTTGTACTAAAAGGTGTCCCTCTTTCTTGTATGCCTAACACTTAATCCTTAACCCAATCCTAAAACTAAAGAGAACGTATGGAATATTTTTTTTTTGTAACAAAGTATTTTATTGGATTTCCATAAATAGACGAGACATTGCACATAGGGTTCAGTACAGATGGTATTCACATATTAAAATGAATAAGAAAGTACAAATTGGTTACAAGTACTATGTGGCTGTCTACAGTAGACAGAAAGTAAACAAAGGCAAATTTTAGAAAGAGGGGGGAGAAAGAGAGGGAAAGAGTGAAATAGGTAGTAAGTCCATCAGTGTGGTAAATTGCTGGTTGTATTGTAAGATCGGTTCAGTGGATCCGTTGCCTGTTTCCGACTAAGGGGGCACCCACCACGCCCCATGGGGAGCCTCTTATAGGTGTCTAAGGGTTTCCACACCTAGTTCAGGGTGTTGGTTTAACACCCAAGGTTCCCAGACCTCTAAAAACTTGGCATGAGTATCTGTTAGAATACTGGATAATCTTTTGTTGATCATAATATTGTCCAATCTCAAGGTAAATTCATAATAAGGGATGATTTGTTTTTTATAGTTGCTTGCTAGGGTCAATTTAGCTGCCAAAAAGGTCTGATGTGCTAGAGGGCATTGGGAAGTGGTTAAACCAGGTATTGTGGCGTGTAACAGGGCCTGTGTGGGAACCTTAGGAATGTGAGTGTTTTTTTTTTTTTTAAGCATGTTAATTTTTATTGAAAGAACATAAAGAAACAATACAGATATAATCCAAAGTGACATGAAACATGGATCAAGTTCCAGTGCGCAGACTGCGATCCATATATGCAGCACGATTTTATGCTAACAATACTAAAGATCACCCAAATCAAATTTTGATGGAACACTTCAGAGTGTCTCTGTATTGCAGGCAACAACGCTGAAGTAGCTACAACCAATGAACCCTAATGCCATGAGGGTCGGGACTCTGGGTAGGGGCCAATATCTCTATAACGTGGGAACTCGTGGGCATATCAGGAGGGCTGAGCCTCCGTATGTACAGTATGCGAAAGCTGTGAAGAATGAATTTGGGAATGTTAGGGGTTGAGGACATCCAGTTAACCCAGAGAGCCAGTCAGTTGGGCCTCTAGATACCAGTTAGAAAATCGTAAAATGGACATCAAATCTTGTAGCTGTTGCGTTGAATATTCCGCTGTAACATATGATGTCCAAGTGTCGAAGAAGTTTTTAGTGCGCGCTTGGTTGAATTTTGTATCTAGTTTGTCTAGCAGTAGCAGGCGATTGAGCAGGGGGCGGAGGTGTCCATAGAAGGGGGTTCAGGTATGATCCAGTTGCACAGAATCGCTTTTTTTGCTGTCAGGAGGCAGAGGTGCTCCCAGCGGGTCGGGTGAGAGGGATCAGCACCAGTGCACCAGGGAGGGGCGTGTAGTAGGCAGAAGGCAGGGGACAGCTTTCTCGTCTTACCGGAGTGGGAGTTCATGAAATTTAATATTGTAGACCAAAAGGATTGAATGCGCGGGCATGACCAGAGTAGGTGTGGGAGGTCAGGTAGGGGGAGAGAACATTTCGGACAGGCCGTTAACCATTTGGAGAGGGTGTTCCTAGCCGGAATATTAAAAGCGTGATATGCTCTATGGACAGTTTTGAAGTATATCTCGCGCCAGGCTTCGTTTATTATAGCTTTCCTGATGTGTTGCCAACCCTGCATCACCATCGAGAGTGTGTCTTCTGTGGACATATTCAAAAATTCCGCCCAACGTCTAATATGGGATGGAACGGATGAGGAGGATTCAAGAATAGAGGTCATTACCTGGGGGGCGATAAGGGACAAGGGCATCTTTACCTGGGGGGAGGTGAGCAAGGGGTCGAGCGGTGGGCTGATCAATTCTCGCCAGGGCAGAGAGAGATGGCTGGATATAAAATTACTCAGTTGCAGGTATGGGTAACTATGGGTGGTTGGGAGCTGGTATTGGGTGCGGAGGTCCTGAAAGTTCTTGAGGTGCCCCTGGGGGGTGAATACATCCGCTATGACCCTGATACCCTTTGCTTCCCACGTGCGGAAGGCCTGAGATGCAATGCCAGGGGTAAACCCCCGGTGAAGATCTGAGGGGCATCAATGGGGAGATCACCGTAGATATACGATAGATTTTCCTGATCTCTCTCCATGCAATCACAGTGTCCCTTAAGAGGACGTTGTCCCTAATGTGCTTGGGGAGGAGTCTCGGTGGAGAGTTCAGGATTCCCGCTAGTGACCAGGGTTTCATCAAGTGGGACTCCAGAGGGGTATTGGTAAAAAAAGTGGTGTCATGTATCCAATCCTGCATATGGCGGAACAGACTGGCCAGATTATATGCCCTGATGTTCAGTAAATTAGCTGGCCCACAGGTTGTTGGAGTTTTTTAAAGGCTATTCTCACCCTTTTCCCCCTCCAGAGAAAACCCGAGAAGGCGCTCTGAAGGATTCGGATATCAATATGCTTCAGCAAAAGGGGTATAGTCTGTAGGGGGTAGAGTAATCTAGCAAAACTAACCATTTTTATAAGGTGACATCTGCCCAGAAGGGAAATAGGGTAGTCCCTCCACGTACGTAGTGCTTGAACAATTTTAGCTATAACAGGATTGTAGTTTAATGCATATAAATCCCTGACAGAGCGGGGAATGGAGACTCCCAGATAGTTGATGCATCGTGGCTGTATTAGCAGAGTGGGGTACGTGCGGGAAAGGGCAGCCACAAACTTTTTATCCGAGGTGAGAGGAAGAAGCTCGCTTTTTTTAATATTAATTCTAAGACCAGAAAACGAGCCATAATGTGCAATGTGGTTAAGAATGTTTTGAGATTTGGGTCAGTGGGTCAGAGAGGAGCAAGAGGATATCGTCTGCACATAATGCTAATTTAGTGTCATATGGGCCAGATTGGTAACCAGTAAAAATGTGGGGGGTAGCCAAGGATCGGGACAGGGGTTCTATAGCCAGATTAAATAATAGTGGGGATAGAGGACAGTCCTGGCGGGTTCCCTTGTACAGGCGGAAGGATGTGGAGAGGGCCGAGGAGGTGTAACCTCCGACCGAGGAGTTCAGTTTATTTCCCGGTTCTGGAGGGCTCTTTGTGCTTCCTTCCACATTGACCACCGCCTGTCCAGCGCCTATCACCCCCAGACAAACGGGCAGACAGAGCGCATAAACCAATGCTTGGAGCAGTACATCAGATGTTACTGTACGCACCTCCAGGATGACTGGTTCGAGTTACTGCCGCGTTATAAGCGGAATTCGCTTATAACAACTCTACCAGCTCCTCCACTCTCCACTCCCCGTTCTTCGCGAATTACGGATTTCACCCAAACCCCTTACCGGGTTCTGTGATTTCCTCTAACGTTCCCGCAGCCGTTGACTACCTGGCGAACCTCAGGAAAATGACTGAAGTAGTACGTGACAACCTAAACCGTGCCCAAACCACACAGAAACGGTATTATGACCTTCGGAGGAGAACCGCTCCCGATTATAAGATCGGGGACAAGGTCTGGCTCTCCACCAAAAACCTACGGTTGGGAACCCCCCCCGAAAATTGGGGGAACTATTCCTTGGGCCCTTTCCTATAGAACAGGTTATCAACATGAACACCATGAAACTCACCTTACCTGTGGGGTTCAATGTTCATCCCACGTTCCACGTCTCCTTGCTTAAACCTTTTTGTCCTGATCCTTTCCCCGATCGCGCTACTCCTCCATGTCCCCCGGTACAAGTGAGGGGTCAGGAGGAGTACGAGGTGGAAGAGATCCTGGATTCTAGGAGGAGGTGGAACAAATTACAGTACCTGATCCGCTGGAAGGGTTACGGACCCCAGGACGACTCTTGGGAAGATGGCAGGGAGGTTCATGCTCCCGACCTAGTGCAGAGGTTCCACCTAAGACACCCGTCTAAACCTTCGCCCCTTAGGAACCCCGGGAATCACAATATTTTGCCTATGAAAGTCTACCCAGTGTATGATAGGAATACTCTGAGAACTTAGAGTGCTGAAATTACAACTCTGCTGACTTATGATTTATGCTATTTAAACGTTGTACTTTGAATTGCCATTATTTGAACTGTGAATACCCCTTGTTCACCGCGGCACATGATGGTAGGGTTCCAAACTCTCCGCTTATGACTTTGAGAGTGACGCCTGGAACCCGACCCTGACGCCGTACCCTCCGTAACAACCATACCTGCTTATAGCCTCCGCAGCTGTGATTCTTAATATTGCCACGGCATTACAGCGTTCCATAACCTTCAAGAGCCATGACCAGTTAACGTTGTCAAAGGCCTTCTCCGCGTCCAAGGCCAACAATGCCATTGGGAGAGGACCCCGACAACCGTATACCCTCCAGTGCAGTAAGTATTTTTCTCACATTCAGTACTGCGGAACGACCAGATACAAAACCCGCCTGGTCTGGCGATACAAGTTGAGGCAGCACAACGGCCAGTCTGTTGGCCATAATCTTGGAAAGTAGTTTGGCATCGAAGTTAAGCAGGGAAATGGGACGATAAGATCCGGGAAGTGTGGGATCCTTCCCCTTTTTGGGCAACAACCTTTTGTAGGCTGAGCTAAAAGTGGGCGGATAGCAGCCCTTTTGCAAGATATGATTGTACAAGGAGACTAAAGTAGGGGAGATATGGTCAGTTACGGATTTGAAGAATTCCGCTGACAGTCCATCAGGCCCAGGAGCCTTTAAACTCGGGGATCCATGGATAGCCGCCTGCACCTCCTGAAGCGTAACATGTGCATTCAGCTGATCCAAGTCTGCGTCGGACAGAGACGGCAAGGCTACCGAGTTCAAAAAGGAGGACCCCGCAGCCTGGTCCCCACCGCCCTCCACATACAAGGACTGATAAAATGAGCGCAAAGTCTCTCAAACACTCTCGGGCGCCCGGGATACTTCACCGTTGTCTTGGACAAGGCTCATTATGTGGGTCGGGGCCTGCGGTCCCCGGATTAAGTTAGCCAGCAATTTCCCAGATTTGTTGCCAAACTTAAAGAATTCCACCTCTTTGCGGGATCGGATTTGGAGATCATATTGGGCTATCCAGTGGTCGCACGTTTGTTTAGCCTGTATCCAATCGGATCTGGCTCGAGGGGAAGGGTCTTGTCTATAATTCAAGTATGCAGTCCTAGCCGCTGTGCATGCCTCTACATAACTCTGCTTGGTCCGCCTCTTCTGAGAAGAGACATAGGCCAGAATCCTGCCTCTCAGGACTGCCTTTGCCGCCTCCCAGAACAGGATCGGATCCCCGACATGTGATGCATTATCAGAGACATATTCCCCCCACCAAGAGACAAGATGCGCCTGGAAGGTATCATCAGTAGCCAGATATGCCGGAAAGCGCCATACCACGGGTCTGGAGGGCAGCCCCACATGTTGAATGTCAATCATCACTGGAGAATGGTCCGATATGACCATATCTTCAATAGTCACTGCGGATACTTTGGGCAACAAGTTGGGCGATATGAGGAACAAGTCCAGGCAGGATAGAGAGTCAGGATAGAGAGTCATGGGCATGGGTGCAACAGAAGACTTTCCCTCTCCATCTCCATGTCTATACCGAGGTATGGCGATTCAGTAATATGGATGGAGGAAAAATGAGTGGACCACCGTGAATATGGGTGTAAAATGAAACATGGTCAGAAAGTTAAACTTAGCCTTTAGCAACTCTCAAGATAACACATCTGCAACAAAGGGAATGTATATCTATGATTAAGCCCAGGTGGTGAAACGCGTGAGAGGCGTTGGTGTGGGAGAGACTCATGGTGGTGTACATGTTGCATATCGCATTTTGGATTCTGTTTTTGGATTTATGTCAATTAAAAACTTTGGATTCTACTTGGGTGGATCTTCGTGCGGCTGAATTTTGGAGCTTGACAGGGAATCTATTGCTTGATTTAGCAATTCTCTTTCACATGTCCACCTAAAATATCACAGAAAATACATATTCCCTTTAACCTTTAGAGAGGAACTTTACCCATTTCTTTAAAATAACAACAAACACGACTTTAGACATGTTTAGTAATGACAATCTACAAACACATACTTCTAGATAATTGCCGACTTTGTATTTTTTGCTTACCTTATTTTTCTTTTCTTCCCCAGTCTTCAGGCAGTGGCTATTTTAACTGTGGGCAGGTTAATCTATCTCCCTTTACTTCCTGGAACTCTGGCACATGTGACCATGCACATCATCTCAGGGGAGGAAAATGCCTTTGCCTGAGATCTCGTGAGATTACAGATGAGATTTCCAAGCAATACTCTGCTGATGTAATCTTCCCAGGATGCAACACTTGGGCACATTACATCATTTGTGCCAAGCTACATCTCATATATAATCAATATGGGATACAGTTTGTCTCATATTTCATGGCACTGCACAGATTCATGCTTTTCCATTGAGCAGGCAGGCTGGCACAGGACTTCCACTGCAGAGCCAAGGAGAGAGTGACATTATAATTCAGTGCAGATGTCAATGTCCTTTAATCCATTAAATATAGTCTGCATAGACATAACGTAGTCCTCGTTGATAGCACAAAACAATGTAACTTATAAGGTGCTGACAAGAGTTTTTGCAAGACCAATAAGTATTTTTTCATATCGAACAGATATAACAAAATGCATTAAATTGTATATTTAACAGACCAAATGGAAAAACATAAGAGTTAATTGTTAGGATGTACATATCCTTTTAACCCCTTGTGAAGAGGGACGTACACTGTACGAGCAGATGTGTTGCTTGAGTGGGATTCAGTCAGCAAAATCTCTTTAGCTATAGGCCTGCTTTATTTTGTGCCAAATGTTTATAGGTATGATAATAGAATTATCTTAAAGGTGTTTTTAAATGTAAAGCTGCATTTAAAAAAAAATATGCATTTTTTTAAGTATGCAAAAACGTTTCCCTTACTGAAAAATTCTGATTGCTTTTCAGGATACAGATCTTTGGGACTATGAACTCTTCTGGGAATTTCACTGGCTGTCAGCCACAGCCAATTAACCCTTTCATCCCCATCTTCTTGAGCTTCATCTTCTTTGTTGGCTTTGTGCTGAACTGCATCAGTTTATGGATATTTTGGTTCAAGGTAAAACAGTGGAATTCGACGGTGGTTCTCCAGTTCAACTTGGCCATCGCTGATGCCATCATCACCCCTGCAGCTCCCCTGATCATTATCTACTCCCTGACTGACCACTGGACCTTCGGATTGTTCTTCTGCCAGTTCAAAGTCTTCTTGCTCAGCACTCACATGTATGGAAGCATTTACTTTCTCACCATAATCAGTATCCACCGATATTTCTCTGTTGCTCACAACGTCAAAAGACCAGCCTTGACCAGAAAACCCTTTATAAAAAAACTTTGCCTCTTTGTTTGGGGTTGTCTGCTGTGCCAAGGTATTCCATTTTTCTTTGTCCTTAAAACTTCTGCAGTCCACGGGGTTACAAAATGTCTCAGTTTTCATCAAACCGAACAAGCAGTTTTATTTTTTGTCTGGAACTGGATCATCCTCTTCTCTGGTCTCTTCATTCCTTTCTCCATAACATTGGTCTGTTACACTCTACTGAGTCGATACATCCTCAAAGTCAACCCAATGAACACCCTCAGCAAAGTCATGGTATCCAAGTCAGTTAAGACCATCCTGGTCTCCCTGATAATTTTCATTATCTGCTATATCCCGGTCCATATCACCAGGACCATGGGAGTCACCATCACATTGTTTTTTCCAGAATTGTGTTCTTTATTGGAAAATGTTGAGGTCGCCTATTACATCACTTGGATGATGTCAGGAACAAATTGTTGTATGGATCCCATACTGTACTGTTATGCTTCTGACAGATTTAAAAGCACCTTCACAAGCTGGTGTACTTTTCTACAAAAACAACGTGAGTGGAACATCACAGACTCTGCTCATGGTAACCCAGCTGAGGCTCCTTCCGATGTTAACCACCATGTTCCTCTTCCAACTATGAGCACCACAGAGACAGGGCTATCAGGGTCAGCTGGATGGGAGAAGTGAGCACTGGTTTAAAGACCAAGTCCAGTCAAAACTGGTAACCAGTTA
Source organism: Nanorana parkeri (assembly GCF_000935625.1). Lineage (NCBI taxonomy): Eukaryota > Metazoa > Chordata > Amphibia > Anura > Dicroglossidae > Nanorana > Nanorana parkeri. The sequence goes on from NW_017309480.1 coordinate 61,760, forward strand.
GTTTAAAGCTGAACTCCAGGATAAGTAAATATTGTCTAAATATAAAAGACATGTGTATTCTTTACCATTTAGGTGACAAGTGAATTCAGCTTCACTGACCATAAACCACTGTTTGGACCCCACAGCTGCCATTTGTGGCTTCTCATGCAATGCCATTTTGCTTAATAAAAAACCTTTAAAAGTGACCCATCTTTCAAGGAAACTAAGCTGATAAAATATGTGGGTGACCAATACTTACCTCTCCTTATGTAAATATTAGTCCCCTGGCTGTTGCTCTGATCCAATGTGTTCATTCAGTTCTGGGGCCCAGGTCAAGTTAAGAGTTAGAAGCTCAGAGTGTTGAAGCCAGACAAGAAGCGTTTTCAGTAGGAGGTCAGCCATGGTAGCCCCCATTCTTCTTTCCAGGGCTGTCCCTATAATGAGCCTTATTGAGGGCAGCTGGGAGGGAGCAGCAGAGGGAGACATCTCACTGACATCACCGGTTGCCAGGAGCTGAGTGGGATGATCTGGTTTGTGTCCCGCCAAGCTTCTGGCAACCAGCGATGTCAGTGAGCTGAGTAGGATGCCGGACAGAGCCACTAACAGCGTGGTCCGGCGTCCATGCCTCCCCCTCCCCGAATGATAACTCAGCACAACAACCAACTCCCCCACAAGTGACCATTGCCCCTTCCCTGTCCGTACAACCTACCTGAGCATTTGTAAACTAGAAAAATAAACATATGCCTAATAATGTGATGAAATGCTAAAATTGATCTCTGTTCATTATCAATGCAGATCCTCCAAAAAATTCCCTTTATAATGTATATAAAGCCAAAATGGCTTCTATTTTTAGATAGAGTATGATTAGACCCTCTGCTAGGTTTTTATTGGCGTTTGTGTCCCCTCTAGGGAGAATCACCACTTTCACCAGGACTAAAGTGGTGAAACTTTTATATTTGATAATACCCATTTTGATGGCAGCTGTCTAAAAGGTGGCTTTCCTCACATTAGAGAGATTGTTTTCTTACTTCTAGTTGTGTCTATGGGGAGGAAGTGAAGGGAATTCTACTCAGTGGGATACAGCAGGTAAGAAAAAAAATCATACAGATTTTTTAACCCTTTTCTGCTCTATCTAAAAGTAAGACAATAAAGGTTTTGGCTTTAGATGTACTTTATCTCTGCTGTCAACCAGCAAGATATAGCAAAGGAGAAGTGAAACAACGCATTTTTAACCAGTTGACATCCGCGGTGTTAAACCCCCTTCCCATCCAGGCCATTAAAAATAAATATATAAGTATGCAGAATCACCCTATGGTGAATTAATACAATATATAGTGAAAAAATACCTAATATGTATTTATTCACCATAGGGTGATTCTGCGTATTTATATATTTCTGTATTTACTTCACATGTAGATTATCATTAGATTGCACATGTAGTTGATCTCTATTGCACAGGGCATATTTATAATTCACGTTTTTTAGGTGTTATATACCGTTTTTTAGCATGGCAGCTTAGGGGTTTGTTGTTCCATAGCACAGATCCTGTTTGTAATATTATCTATAGATGCATCCCTAGTATTGAGAGTACAGGAAGCTTTGCTGCAGCCATACATAGAACTTGATAATTACATTTTCTTTAAAAACTCTAAATCCTGCTTCAGCAGCATAGATTGAACTAGAGAAGCAATGTCAGGAACCTGCTCTGCATATGTATGTGTTGCACACAGTATATGTATCTGTTGCATACATAAACTGTGGCATATTTGGGCACTTACTTGGTGTGAAGGTCCAGAGAGGGTAGGCAGGAGGGGACACAGTTTAAGAAGACAAGAAATACAGAAGCGCACTAACAAGTGGTGACTAAAGGAGGGGACACAGTGAGGGTGACATCTCAGGGCACGGTGTGGTCTCCCAGCAGGGCCCCAGACAACACAGGAGAGCAGAGAACGGAGAGCGGGAGGCGGGGCAAAGTTAATAGTGGGCGGAGCCCAGAGCCACGTCTATGCTGCTGTGTGTAGCCTCCTGTCTGTAGAGCACCGATGCTGTGTACACAGAGAGGGGGCAGGGCTGGTGCAAGCCCCATTGCCTACACAGGTGAGGCTGCCAGCCCTGCATGTGTTTATCTTATGTGGGCTGAAGGGGCAGCTGCTTTGGGCCCCACAACAATGATTGGACCCTGGGCTACTGCCCCTTTTGCCCTGCGTTAAAGACGGCCCTGAACATATGTTATACACTGATATCATGAGCTCACAATTTTAAAATGTTCTTTTAATGGGTCAGCCCACTAAAAACATATTGCTGGAGGGACTTCTGGTTAAGTTTCTAGGTAAAAATGGCTGCCATAGAAGTGGGTCCAAGTTGCCCTGATAAATTTGTATTATGAAAAACACACACGAAGAAAAAGGAACTTCCAGCTGAAAAATTGTACTTGGGTTAACTGATTTGTTAAAGTGGATCTGAACTCAAAAAATTACCCTGAAAAATGTACCTTGAATGCTCCTGAAAAAATAGTAGTGCACTTCCTGGTATATTATCGTGCATAGGTACTCCATGCCCCCAGCCTCAGCAATGTATATCTGCAGTGTGAGACCTAAGGCACTGCTGCCCCTGACTTCTAGCCTCAGGAGACATGGGGTGAGATTTGATGATGTCGCTGCTGTTCTTGCTGTAGAGTCTGATTTGAGAAAGCAAACTCTTGCCTCTACCAGCAAGGCCACCTCTTGACAGAGACAAAGTGCAGAACAAGGCATGGTAAGCCAGTAATGAGCAAAGATCAGCTGCACGGAGACCACAGGCAATACTGGTGACTAGTACTTTGCCTTCTGTGAAAACAAGTCCAAAGCGCTAAATTCGACCAACAGATGAATAGTACAAAACGAGGTTGACTAGGAAGGCTGCCCCACTTCAGCTTGGGAAGCTGCAACACTGCGAAAAAAAGGAAAGAGAAGGGCGCCCACCCTAGTGTAGAGGGTTTTTAATGAGTCTAAGTACAAATACAGAGTAAAAACATACTCACAAAAGTGGATCAATAAAAGTACTTTGCCTTCTGCCTGACCTTTTTTGGGACACAGCTTCCAGAGTTCAATTCCTCTTCATCTGTATGTAAATAGACTTATGTAAGTATTGTATACATAAGCAGCAAGAACTGAAGACTCTACAGGTCAAATGGCCCAAAATGAAATGTAAACATTGAGCTCAGGACTATAAAAGAAAGCTTTGTGAAAAGATGTGATAGACTGATAGAGACACATTTCCGGCCTTTGTGTAAAACGTAAAAGACTGGAAACTTTCTCATGGACTGTTTGAATTCCCCAATTTGAGAACATACCTGATTATTACTACTGACAACTGTGCCTCCTTGTCATTTTCTGTATGTCAATATAAGTGTTTGAAGAAATTGTAAAATGTGTATAATAATATTAATATGTATGATAAATAAATAGGCATATAATATATTCATGCTCACAACTAATACTTAATGAGAAACTTCACACAACCAGAAAACTCAGTTAGTGAAATTCTGCAGAAATTAAAACTGCAACTGCTCAACAAAAAAAAAAATCATCTCAGGTTACATGAATTTTGTATGATCCAGTGCAGCCACATCTTGCAGGTTTTTCACAGTGCTCTGGGGAGGGACTGCGGTCTCTTTTCACATGATGCTCTGACTTGTGTGAGCAAGGCTGTCATTATACTCAGTTGTTGTTATTATTATTATTATTATTATTATACTGGATTTATATAGCGCCAACAGTTTGCACAGCGCTTTACAATATAAGGAAGACATTACAATACAATTCAAGACAAGATGGTAAGGAGGGCCCTGTCCGTAAGGGCTTACAATCTCAAATGAGGGGGAGTTAAAGCTCCATGGAATCATTAATATCTGGGGGTATGATAAAGGAGAACTATGAGGTTAGAGCTTTTCCCCATAGTTCTCCTTAGGGTAACGGGAGGGCACAAACTAGCGCCCTCCCGTCACCCTAAGCTCAGTATACCGCGATCTCCTTTAATCGTTACCGTAATTTCCTTACCCTCCTTAAAGGAAACCTGTTATGAGTAAAATATGGAAGCTGCCATTGCATGTTGCCTGTAAGTTCCAATCCTCTTGCTTTAATAAATGGTAGATAAAGACTTTACCTTTTTTTTTTCTGACATTCTTGATCTTCATACTTGTTGAAGGTCACTGACTTAGAAAGTATTGAAGCCAGAGAGTTAGCATGACTTAACCAAGAGTTGATCCTGAAATTTGGATGACATTAACATTGAACCAAGTTTCCCGAGCTGAACCTAAATTTCAGTGTTTTTTGGCAGTTTAGATAAGCAAAATGCTTTTCAGAGAAAGGGACCAAAGGCTGTTTCTGCCTTATATCTGCTTCTGCCTTCCCACCCCTCCATCTTTATTTCCCAGGAAGAATTTGTATAGGAAATAGCTCAGGCTGTTTTTTTTTTTATGGCCTTTTTTTTGTCAGGAGCTTCCCAAACCGTTCTGCACAATTTTGCTATATTTCCTGTTCTTCTGTATACAATCTTTCATTAATGTGCTTTAGGGAATGCTCTGCAAGTGCTGGAAATCCTAGCAATAGCCTGGGTAAAACAAATGTGTATGCTGGAGACCTGGCTTTGTAGGTAGAGTGGTGTGGTTAACCACTTGCCGTCCGCCCGTTGTAAAAAAACGGACGGACGGCACTGCTGCATTGGCGGGTTGCCATCTGCAGACAGCATTTTTTTTCTGCTCGCGCACGCCCCCTGGCGGGCACGCACGGGCAGAAAAGACCCAACTAAAATAAATGTCAGTCAAAGTACCGCAGCGCTGAATACTGAAAAATGGCCTGGATGGGAAGGGGGTTTAACGCCGCGGATGTCAACTGGTTAAATATGCATACAAGAAGAGAGCGGAGAAATTACAATTTGCATCTGGACAGGTTTGAGTGCTGTGCACAGTAACCAAAGGCATTCCTGATTTCAGTTTTCCACCTGGCTTAGAAAAATAACTTACAACTAGTCACTATAGTGAAAAACAGTCTGAATGGTGAATATTTGGGTCTATACCTTGAAGTGCAGAAAACTGTCCTGGTAGCAGTTGGTGCAGGAGACTCCTGGGGCACCTGTGAAACATGGCCTGTGGACAGGCATAAGAGTATTGCACCATTGGTGCCTGAAGGGAACATTAAGTAGTCCTGTACTGATGCTGGCTCTGTGTAAGATAGTGGATGGTGCCTTAGACAATGTGCAAGAGTACTGAATGTGGAAGGAAATCCTTGGGGACATTTAGTGAGCCCCCATGTACTGAGAAGTGTGTTCCAGGATTCACTGGATATTGTCCTGCATCAGTAAGGAGCACAAAAGCGAGTAGGGTTGCCACCTGTCCAGGATTCTCCTGGACAGTCTGGATTTTGAATGCTGTGTCCGGGTTTCATGGCAGCAGAAACCCGGACACAAGATGTCAGACAGACAGGGGCAACCAAAATTAAGATAGGGGCTACTGGCCCCCCACTGAAAATAGTCTCAACTGTAAAATTTACATATGAATGGGTGGCGCTATTTACATATGAGTAAGCCACGACTCATTCTCCCCCAAAAAAATTGTAAAATACTTAGTTTCAAATTTTAATTGGCTTAAAGGG
>NW_017309481.1:0-9633 GCF_000935625.1 Nanorana parkeri
TGCAGGGTGACACAGACAGAAGGGGGCTATGAGTCTGTCCTGCAGGGTGAAGTAGTAGTCATGGTGGTCCTCTCCTCTCACTGATCTTCTCTCCTCTCAGTCCCTCCAGTAGTAGTGCCTCTTCTGGATCATCGGCCGGTTCTTCTGCTCCGTGGACTCAGGAAGATTTCAGTCGTCTCCTCTGCAGTTTCCGTCTACACGACCCCGGTATCTTCGGCTGACTTGAAGGATCTTCCTCCGGTGTAGACAGACGCGGCCTCTTCTCTCGCCCCGGTCAGTACTCAGGACTTTATCCCAGGAAAGGTTCTCTCGGTTCTCCTTCCTGTGGAATCTGGAGGACGATTCATACAATTCTCACTGATGGACTGTTCGGGTCTTTTTTCAGACTTGTGTTGGGGAGTCTTTCAATATTAGTTACTATAGGGAGGTGGTGGGGCTGGGCTTCGGATCACATGACCACCAATCGCAGTGACCACATGATTAGGAGCCCACCTATCAGATTCCAACGTCCCCCTCTTAAAGGGCCGGCAGTAAGGTGTTAACAGAACCTTGTAGTGAACATGTAAATAAAAAATAAATATATAATTATTTTCTAATGGTGATTTTTAATAATTTTGTTCCATGAGAACCATACAAGAGAAGAACAACAACGCAGGTCCATAAACAGCTGAAAGACATAAGTGTGTGATGTGCAATATCTGTATAGAAAGAAGTGCGCGGCAGATAATTGTACATCTCTCGGGCGTCACAGGAACCTACAGAGAGGTGTACAGCGCTATACATAGGCGGAGGCCATCATTGATGAATGCACAATGTATGTCATTATGTAGTATCACCCTAACCGCCGGCTCCGATCTTCCCAAGACCTCCTGCTTTCCAGCTCCCTTGTCAACTCCTCCCGTGCTCGCCTCCAGGACTTCTATAGAGTCTCTCCCATCCTCTGGAATTCTTTACCCCAACCTGTCCGTCTGTCGCCCACCTTGACTGCCTTTAGGCGATCCCTAAAGACTCAACTCTTCAGGGAAACCTATCCCACCTCAACCTAACCGCTCAACTATCACGTTCTCAAACAACTCATCCCCACGCATCTACCTCCTCAAGTATCACTGGCCCCTCCCTTTTAGATTGTAAGCCCTCAGGGGCAGGGCCCTCCTTACCATCTTGTATTGTGATTGTAATGTCTTCCTTATATTGTAAAGCGCTGCGCAAACTGTTGGCGCTATATAAATCCTGTATAATAATAATGTTGGGGATCTGGATATTGGATGATAGGAGATTTTATGGCTGTGTCTATTTGATGGTGTTGTGCACACTCCGGAGCCGGAAGACAACATGTGTTATCGGAGGATTTAGCAGGTGACAGGACAGCATCTGTCAGAACTTTGCCCCCATTCACATGTAGCGACTTACCTTTCCAGCGGCCGGGATAGCGCGACTTTCGGGGCGACGTTCCAACGACGGTAGCGCGACCTTCTACGTCGGGCTCCAAAGAAAAAAGCAAAATCGCGCAAAATCCGCCGAAAAAAGGGTCCTGTAGAAGTGACCTGCGACCGCAACACGGAGCTAAGACAGCTCCGTTGAATATCATTGGCCGGCGAAAGCGCGCGATATATTGCTATGTGTGAATGGGGCCTTATTGGACAGAAGGTGAAAGGAGACCATAGAATGAATGTATGGGCAATACTGCTTTTCTGGTGTACATCTCGGTATCTGTTCTTATTCCTAGCACAGTCATTGGGCAGTGACGCCACCTAGTGGCAGGCTGTGGTATTGGCAGCGAGTGTGACAAGTGTCGGAGCATCTTATCAGTTCAGACTTTGTCCATGGAACTCCAAATAATAGATTTATATGAATATGACCAGTGACCACCAATCATCCAGATCTGCAGCATAACATAAAGAAACACTGACAGTCTCTGGTGAGTCTTTGTGTATATATAATGTATATGGTAATACAGAGGGGTCCCTATTCCTATATGTAGCCTTTCATAGCGGTGATCTGATAGAGAGGAACGCAGGGTGAGGTAGGTGTAGATAGGGTAGAGTAGGGTCGGTGTAGAGGCCTACCTCACCCTGCGTTCCTCTCCCACGGATGCACATCAGATCGTTGGTGGCTGGGTGTTTGGTGTGGCTCCTGGCGGTCTTAGGCGTTTCTGTCTCTTCTTGGCCCCTCACAAAGCACAGGATATCCCTGAGAATGCAGATTTCAGGCCTGTGCATTGTTATAGACCTCGAGGTGTGAGAGAGTCCTGAGGCTGATCAGGTGACATCACACATGGTATGGCTTCACTCAGTCTGACAGCTCTGAATGAACTCTGATTTCCCCCCATCCCCGTTATCTGCAAGTCACCATCCTGGAGGGTCTGCACTTCATCAACCTGGGGGGGCCTCGCTCAACCTAAAGTGCCCCCTCCCCCCATTTCCATCCCATCTAATCTCCCCTCTTCCTGAAATGACCTTTTACCCCTCTGCACTCTAGACCTTCAGTGTGAGCCCGGCCTGACCATGTCCTGAAGTACTACTTCTCCGCCTTTTGGCTTAGATCAAGTGTTCAGGAGGGGGAATGTGCCGCTGTTCTGGCCTCATGGCAGGGGCTGCCCGAGGCCGGGTGTCACCCGGAGCGGATACCAGTTGACGCTCCACTGTGCGTGATGCCACCGCGCATGTGCGTGACGTCACCACGCATGTGCGGCCATGTTATTGATACCTACCAGCAGCCATCTTGGTGATGGACGCCGGCAGAGAGAGGAGGGGGATGTTCAACTGTCGGGCTCCCTGTCCATTTTCAGAGGAGGTGACGCCAAATGGACTGTCAGTCAGACTCATTTTGGTGTTACCCCTCCAATGGCGCAACCCGGGTGCGGGCCGCACCCCCCTTGTGATGCCACTGCCTTATGTTAGGAATGGCTGGCTGCAGAATACCATGCCTGAGATGATGGGGGGCCCAAAGGGTCCTGGCCATGGGAAGGAAAACTGAATTGATGTAAGGGTAGGGTTGCCACCTTTTGTTCAAGCAAAACCCGAACTCTCTAGCGACGGGCGGACATTTTTTGGGGAGAATGAGTCACGGTTTATTCAGATGTAAATATCACAGCCGAGACTATTTTCAGTGGGGGGCCAGTAGCCCCTATCTTAATTTTGGTTGCCCCTGTCTGCCTGACATCTTGTGTCCGGGTTTCTGCTGCCATGAAACCCGGACACGGCATTCAAAGCCTGGACTGTCCGGGTGAATCATGGATAGGTGGCAACCCTATGTGAGGGTGGGGGGTCGGGTACTTCCCTAGTGTCCAGGATCTGGAAGGTACCAGTGCCTCCTGATTTTAATGGGTCTACCTGGTCTGGTCATGGGCTGGGAAGTGTCTAGCGCCCCCCTGGAACTTGTGCCCTGGGGGTGCCTGAGTAGCACTATGGGTTTGGGACCCCAATGTGAGAAAATGCCCCAGGCCAAGACACCACCGGATTTTTTACTTTATAACACTTTGGCCCCCCTATTTTGTTTTCTTATCGTTTGTGCCACTTTTATCATCTCCTAAGCATGGAGGGACTCTGGGCCCAGGGGCGTCCCGAGGCCGGGTGTCATCCGGAGCGGATACCAGGTGACACCCCACCGTAACATCATCGCGCATGCGCGGCCACCTTTGTGATACCTGCCGGCGGCCATCTTGGCGATGGACGCCGGCAGAGAGAGGAGGTGATGTCCCCTCCTTTCTCCTGCAACTGTCGGGCTCTCAGTCCAATCACGTGCACTTTTTTGGTTCACTTTGGTGTTGCTTTTTGTGCAGCCACGGCGGGCTGTGGAGGAAACCTTTGAGAAGGTCCATGTTTTGAAGACCACGCTGTCCACCTGCAGAAGTATTGAAGTGCAACACAGAGCAGCATTAGAAATGATGAAAGTGTATGATATAGTTTTGCGGTGTGTTCCTCCGGCCCTCATCGCTTGCTTCTCTTTATATAGGGTGTTGGGTGCGCCTTACGTACCTCGTGGTCCCACCAAGTCCCGTTGGCTTCCATCCTTCATCCACTCATTGGACTTACAGGACACCAAGCCGATGCAGAGCGTGCCTGTAGTCCCGTCGTCAGCCCACAGCCCAGCTGTGGCAGCGTGTAGGGCGGGGGAAGGCAAACTCTAGCCCTCCATCTGTGGTGGGGCTTCAGGGGAATCATACCTGTGGCTGCCATAGTCTTGCCATGCCTAATGGGATTTGTAGTTGCACCACAGCTGGAAGGCCCCAGGTGTAGGGAGCTTGGAGCGCGGAGGAGTTTGTTCCCTACGTGGACGGCACGGGACTGGCGACTGGACGCTTCCTATCTGAACTATGCAAGACTGACCCCCGCAGTCACATGACCACCGGGATGACTATTCATATGAATCAGGAGCCAGTTAACCTTCCAGCTTGTCTGTGGAGTGCGGGAGGAAATCGGAGCACCCGGAGGAAACCCACACAAGCACAGGGAGAACATGCAAACTCCATGTGGATAGTGCCCCGACCAATCCTGGTTTTGATCCAGAGACCCCGGTGCTGCACTTCCTGTCTCCGGAGACACAACAGGAAATGAGAACAAATCTCCTGCAATTGAAGCGAATTTCCCTTGTAGCTGTCACCATAACAGGTATCCCCATTGGAAGGTTTCTCCCCTCACTTCCTGTTCAGTGACAACGGAAACATTTTGGGATTTCCTGTTATTCTCTATCCTGACGACAACGATCACCAGGACTCGCGGAGATTTTGAAACCGACCCTGCGGGCCAAGCCAACGCAGGTTGTACGCACATGGCATGGGTCACTATCGGGAAGCCCATCCAGAGCAATGAAGTGCGGGGGGTGCACGTAGACAGGAAGTGGCTGAAATAGGCTGCAGGAGAGCAGCAGCACTGAGATGCCAATAAGGATGAAAACATTTGAACACTCCAGACGCAAATGAATGCAGCTCTGCGTCCATATATACATCATGAAATGTGAGCAGGGTAAGTTCCTGGATGGGACCTGGTGTCAGCCTCTTGTACAGCAGGGCTGGAGTGAGGGAGGAAGAAGCAGCACAAGCAGCTATTCAGTTCATGTTCTGACAAGGAGCATGCTGATGGGAGGAGAGAGAGAGAGGAGTGACAGGGAGATGAGCTCATCACTGTGCTGCTTCTCCTATCAATGTCCAGTCACAGGCTGGTGGCGGGTCCAGGACGACCTGGGCTCAGAGGAAGTGGGTGTAATGATGTTGGCTATCAGACGGAGGACATCTAGTGGCAGAATACAGTACTGCGGGGACAATCTCTGAATATTGCTCTCTTATGAGCGGGGCCCTCCTAGTTGGGGTGCAGCTCTACCTGACCTACCGGTATATTTCCAGGCTGTGCTAGGAGACCAGAACACCCACAATGGGATCCCAGAACCCCGGCGCTGCAAGGCTCAGCTGCGATGCCCGTTGATGACCCCCGCCCCCCAGCAATGGAAGAGAATGATTTGATAGGATGTCAGAATGATACATTGTATGTAAACTGGTAACTGGGACCATTATGAAGATCACATGACCCTACTGGTGACCAGTACAGTACCATAATCTCCCAGTCTGATCAATGCAGGAGGATGTCAGACTTCTGGACCGGAGAGCTGACACTCAGTACATGGGTAGGTCTGACTGGGGGGGTTGTATATTGGGGGATGTGAAGTCCTGACATTCCTGAGACATCACACAGAGAATTAGGGGAGTGAAGCAGCTGCATTCCTATAGATAAGAGGAGGGGGAGGTGAGGGACCAGAGGAGGAGAGGATGGGAGCCATTTGGAAGGAAAGACTCGGAGAGGAGACACAGAGGTCCATGCCCCGCTCAGAGGTCAGCCTGGCAGCCATGGGTAAAGATACACCAACCCTGCCACCCCCTTACACCCCGCCGCCCCCGGTCCCCAGGGAACCCCTGGATTGCTGGGCTTGTGCCGTCCTCATCACCTGGCACAACCTGCTAGTGGGTGCTGCCAACTTGGGCATCTTCATCGTGATGTGCGGAGGAGCCCTTCTACCATCTGCTGTCATGCTGCTTTATGGATTCCTGTGCCACCCAAAGGTAAGTGCCATGTGGTGCTCCTGGGTGCTATTGTCAGCGGAATGGAGGGGGGGGGGGTGAGCACATTGGTACCAAGACATATTGACAGGTCAAGTGTTGGCATTGGTGGGGGCCAGTCCCATAGTAAGTGGAATGGGGGGTGAGCACATTGGTACCTTCTATATGCCAAGACCTGCTGACCAGCCTGGTGGTGACCTTGGTCAGTGTCTGTCCCATAGTCAGTGGAATGGGGGGTGAGCACATTGGTACCTTCTATATGCCAAGACCTGCTGACCAGCCTGGTGGTGACCTTTGTCAGTGTCTGTCCCATAGTCAGTGGACTGGGGGGTGAGCAATTTTTTGTAATTTGGTATCTTCTGTATGGCAAGACTTGTTGACTAGCCAGGTGCTGGCATTGGTCAGTGCCAGTGCCATAGTGAGTGGAATGGAGGGAGTGAGAACATTGGTACCAAGATATATTGACCAGCCAAGTGTTGGCATTGGTTGGTGCCACTCCCATAGCCAATAGAATGTGAGGTGAGCAATTGGTATCCTCTGTATGCCAAGACTTGCTGACCAGCCTGGTGATGGACTTGGTCGGTGCCAATCCCATAGTCAGTGAAATAGGATGTGAGCAATTTGGTACCTTCTGTATGGCAAGACTTATTGACTAGCCTGGTACTGGCATTGGTCAGTGCCAGTCCCGTAGTAGTCCCATAGTCAGTGGAATGGAGGGCGTGAGTACACTGGTACCAAGACTTATTGACCAGCCAAGAGCTGGCCTTGGTCAAGGCCACCTCCATGGTGAAATGAGGCATGAGCAATATGGTATCTTCTGTATGCCAAGGCTTATGAACCACCCAGGTGCTGGCACTGGTCAGTGGAATGAAGGGGTGAGTACATTGGTAGCAAGACATATTGACAGACTAGGTGTTGGCATTGGTTTGTGCGAGTCCCATAGCCAGTGGAAGGGGGGTAATGAACAAATTGATACCTTCTGTATGCCAAGACTTGCTGACCAGCCTGGTGGTGGCCTTGGTTGGTGCCAATCCTATAGTCAGTGGAATGGGGTCTGAGCAATTTGATACCTTCTGTATGCCAAGACTTATTGACCATCCAGGTGTTGGCATTGGTCAGTGCCAGTCCCGTAGTCAGTGGAGGGGGGTGTGTACATTGGTACCAAGACTTATTGACCAGCCAAATGTTGGCATTGGCCAGTCCCTTTGGCAGTGAAATGGGGTTTGGGAGCAAATTGGTACCTTCTGCATGCTAAGACTTGCTGACCATGCTGGTGTTGGCATTGGCCAATCAATGGCAGTCTTGGGGGACCATTCCAAGTCTTGAAGAGGCATTCTTGGTCTTAAACTCCTTTTACAACGGAACCCTTTCTCAAGAAGCGAGTCATAAGACATCATTTCAGAAGAAGACTTTGTTTCTGGCATTCTGGGAGGAAACCAGCACAAGCACAGGGAGAACATGCAAACTCCATGCAGATAGTGTCCTAGCCGGCATTGGAACCAGGGACCCCAGAAGTGCTGCCCGCTCATCACGTTCTTTCCCAGCTATCCCTATAGACAATACAACCAATCTATGACATCATCGGAAGCCATACTGGTACCTACTGGGACCGGTGCTGGTGATGACTGGGAGAGTCTGGTGGAGGGGGAACGGAGACAATCCATTGGAGGTCTGAGATGGTGCAAAGGTTAGAGAGAAGGTCCAGTCTGCTCTATGTAGTACAGGGAAGGATTATAACCCCCATCATTACTGCTGTCTGCGTCCCTGCCAGGGAAGTTCTCCCTCTTTATGTGTCCATTGTTATCAAGACTTTGATGCTGGAGTGGAATCTTTCATCTAAAACTGCATATAGCTCTGACCTATACCGCAGCGCTGTCCATAGAACGCTGAGCCAATCACATCAGACTCTGTACAGAGGAGCTTACACTCTAATGCCCCCTCCCCCCACAGTCACATCAGTCTCTGTACAGAGGAGCTTACACTCTAATGTCCCCCCCCCCACAGTCACATCAGTCTCTGTACAGAGGAACTTACACTCTAATGTCCCCTTCCCCCACAGTCACACCAGTCTCTGTACAGAGGAGCTTTCATTTCAGTGACAGTTGCTTTGGTATCAGTGACAGTTGCTTTCATTTCAGTGACAGTTGCTTTCGTTTCAGTGACAGTTGCTTTTGTATCAGTGACAGTTGCTTTCGTATCAGTGACAGTTGCTTTAATTTCAGTGACAGTTGCTTTGGTATCAGTGACAGTTGCTGTCATTTCAGTGACAGTTGCTTTAATTTCAGTGACAGTTGCTTTGGTATCAGTGACAGTTGCTTTGGTATCAGTGACAGTTGCTTTCGTTTCAGTGACAGTTGCTTTCATTTCAGTGACAGTTGCTTTGGTATCAGTGACAGTTGCTTTGGTATCAGTGACAGTTGCTTTGGTATCAGTGACAGTTGCTTTGGTATCAGTGACAGTTGCTTTCACTCATTGAACACATGGTATCCAGTTCCATCTTTACAAACAAATCAAGCAAGTGGGCAAATACAATCACCTTCCTTCCTCCTCCTCCTCCTCCTGCTGTCCCCTGAGATTTGCACTGGAAGCTGCCATTTTGTATGGATTGACATTGTGATGGGGGGGGGGATTGGGGGTGAGCTGGGATTCCCCTTTAAGTCTTGCAGCGTGCCTGAAGAATCTCTGTATATACATTATACGTGCCTTCCCATCTCAATGTATAGACGTGTGCCTCCCTCACACATTCCAGGGCCCGGTACCACACGGAGCCCTCGCCCCCCTCTCTGGATCACGCGTGTTGTGCTTCTCTAGAACATAAACTGGACACTTCCGGGTACAACTCAAATCCCAGCAATAGCATGGGCTCCAACCCCCCCCCCACCAACCGGGATGTGGAAGTGGCCCCTGAAGACACAATGAGCGTTATGTGTCCCTTCTTCAAACTTGATATGGGCCCTCGGAGAGAGCGCCAACCATTGCTGGCTGCGTAACCCTGCGGTGGGGCACGCCCGGATGGCGTTCCGATCATTACAGGTGTTGAGTCTTAAAGAGACACTCCGTATAGTTTTTGGATAGAGCGGAGAAGGTTTAGAATTCCTATATTTCTGTCTGTGATCCCGTTGGGCGGATTTCCCCTCACTTCCTGTGTGGTCACCAGGACAGGAAATTACCTAAATCACGCCAATGAACCCCACCTCCCCCAGGTGTCAACGCTGGGAAGGGAGGAAGGGGGTAAGGAAGGACACGGGAAGTAATGGAAATCCCCATTGGAAGACCTTCCCTCTATTCCTGGTCTGGTGACAACAGTAACATTTTGACTTCCCCATCACTTTCTGATTGGGTGACTCCCCCTGAGGGGGGGCGGGGGGGGGCGCGGGCACACAGCCATAAAGACCTGGTAGGGGTTTCCTCCATCCCTGTGCTGAGTTCCCGGGTCTGTATACCTGCTGTGCCCATTATGAGGGGTTCCCTCCATCCCTGTGCTGAGTTCCCGGGTCTGTACACCCGCTGTGCCCATTATGAGGGACTCCCACCATCCCTGTGCTGAGCTCCCGGGTCTGTATACCTGCTGTGCCCATTATGAG
>NW_017309481.1:10246-12509 GCF_000935625.1 Nanorana parkeri
CCCCCCCCCACAGTCACATCAGTCTCTGTACAGAGGAACTTACACTCTAATGTCCCCTTCCCCCACAGTCACACCAGTCTCTGTACAGAGGAGCTTTCATTTCAGTGACAGTTGCTTTGGTATCAGTGACAGTTGCTTTCATTTCAGTGACAGTTGCTTTCGTTTCAGTGACAGTTGCTTTTGTATCAGTGACAGTTGCTTTCGTATCAGTGACAGTTGCTTTAATTTCAGTGACAGTTGCTTTGGTATCAGTGACAGTTGCTGTCATTTCAGTGACAGTTGCTTTAATTTCAGTGACAGTTGCTTTGGTATCAGTGACAGTTGCTTTGGTATCAGTGACAGTTGCTTTCGTTTCAGTGACAGTTGCTTTCATTTCAGTGACAGTTGCTTTGGTATCAGTGACAGTTGCTTTGGTATCAGTGACAGTTGCTTTGGTATCAGTGACAGTTGCTTTGGTATCAGTGACAGTTGCTTTCACTCATTGAACACATGGTATCCAGTTCCATCTTTACAAACAAATCAAGCAAGTGGGCAAATACAATCACCTTCCTTCCTCCTCCTCCTCCTCCTGCTGTCCCCTGAGATTTGCACTGGAAGCTGCCATTTTGTATGGATTGACATTGTGATGGGGGGGGGGATTGGGGGTGAGCTGGGATTCCCCTTTAAGTCTTGCAGCGTGCCTGAAGAATCTCTGTATATACATTATACGTGCCTTCCCATCTCAATGTATAGACGTGTGCCTCCCTCACACATTCCAGGGCCCGGTACCACACGGAGCCCTCGCCCCCCTCTCTGGATCACGCGTGTTGTGCTTCTCTAGAACATAAACTGGACACTTCCGGGTACAACTCAAATCCCAGCAATAGCATGGGCTCCAACCCCCCCCCCACCAACCGGGATGTGGAAGTGGCCCCTGAAGACACAATGAGCGTTATGTGTCCCTTCTTCAAACTTGATATGGGCCCTCGGAGAGAGCGCCAACCATTGCTGGCTGCGTAACCCTGCGGTGGGGCACGCCCGGATGGCGTTCCGATCATTACAGGTGTTGAGTCTTAAAGAGACACTCCGTATAGTTTTTGGATAGAGCGGAGAAGGTTTAGAATTCCTATATTTCTGTCTGTGATCCCGTTGGGCGGATTTCCCCTCACTTCCTGTGTGGTCACCAGGACAGGAAATTACCTAAATCACGCCAATGAACCCCACCTCCCCCAGGTGTCAACGCTGGGAAGGGAGGAAGGGGGTAAGGAAGGACACGGGAAGTAATGGAAATCCCCATTGGAAGACCTTCCCTCTATTCCTGGTCTGGTGACAACAGTAACATTTTGACTTCCCCATCACTTTCTGATTGGGTGACTCCCCCTGAGGGGGGGCGGGGGGGGGCGCGGGCACACAGCCATAAAGACCTGGTAGGGGTTTCCTCCATCCCTGTGCTGAGTTCCCGGGTCTGTATACCTGCTGTGCCCATTATGAGGGGTTCCCTCCATCCCTGTGCTGAGTTCCCGGGTCTGTACACCCGCTGTGCCCATTATGAGGGACTCCCACCATCCCTGTGCTGAGCTCCCGGGTCTGTATACCTGCTGTGCCCATTATGAGGAGCTTCCACCATCCATGTGCTGAGTTCCCGGGTCTGTACACCCGCTGTGCCCATTATGAGGAGCTTCCACCATCCATGTGCTGAGTTCCCGGGTCTGTACACCCGCTGTGCCCATTATGAGGAGCTTCCACCATCCCTGTGCTGAGTTCCCGGGTCTGTACACCCGCTGTGCCCATCATGAGGAGCTCCCACCCCTATATTAGATATGATGGAGAATATAAGAGGAGGGGACGGGGACACCCAAAACTTCATGGTGGACATAAGAAGTCGGGTCGGGCTGAGCCCATTGGGCTCCGCCTTTATATTTTTGGGTGGAGAGGTCGTAGGATTATTTTTGGTAGTAAACACGAGAATATTGTTACATTTTCCTTCTGCCGTCTGGTGCCGTAACCTTTTCCCTTTTCTCTCCTCCCCAGTTCCGCCAGCCGAAGGAGACCCTCTGCCCGGCCATCATGACCCCGGCGGCCTGCATAGCCCTGCTAGTCTTCGGAATCGCCTTGCTCCTGCCCTTCCTCATCCTCGGCCTGGCCGGCTACGCCCGCATCGTCCGCGGCTTCCGCCTCGGCTCCTGCTTCCTGCCCTACAGCCGGGCCATGTACCAGGGAGGCGACGTCCAGAGGACCCCGGCCAAGGAGACCCCCAAACAGAGCAAGGCCTGGGTGTGAGGGC
>NW_017309481.1:12561-16900 GCF_000935625.1 Nanorana parkeri
CCCCCTTTTCTCTAAAAACTACGCCGATCTCGGACCTGCTGATCTCATTCTGATGTCATCGCTGCGACCGGTGTGCTGCATCGCCCCCCTCGAAGCCGTCCATAGTCCAGAGCTGTGACCGTACAATGATGAACACAATGGCCTTGCGGTTAACTCTCTGCGGTCCTGGAACTACAATACCCAGCATGCCCATGACCTATAGCATTGAACCATGTGACCAGATCCTGACACCCTTCGTGGTTGCTGAGAAAATATTGTCCTCATACAAGAGTCATGTGTATTTCTTCCACATCTGTGCAGTCATCCAGTGTGAGGAGCTTCCTGTAATAAAGACCGCTCACTGCTGATCTCTCTGCTTGGGCAGGGTGACTGGTCTTGTCTCCGCCCCCTCCTGTAATAAAGAATGGTCACTGTTGCTCTCTCTTCTTGTGCAGGGTGACTGGTCTTGTCTCCACCCCCTCGTGTAATACAGACCGGTCACTGCTGCTCTCTCCTTGTGCAGGGTGACTGGTCTTGTCTCCGCCCCTTCCTGTAATAAAGACTAGTGACTGCTCCTCTCTCTCCTTCTGCAGGGTGACTGGTCTTGTCTCCGCCCCTTCCTGTAATATAGACCGCTCCCTGCTGCTCTCTCTCCTTGTGCAGGGTGACTAGTCTTGTGTACGCTCCCTCCTGTAGTTTTCTGTAGTGGGTGGAGCCTGCTGGGTCCCTCCCTCTCACATAACAAAGCTGGTGCTTTTTAATTGGCTGTTTAGACACACTGCCATATGGGGGAGGAAGAGTCCCCACCATATCTTGGAGCTGTAGAGGGAGTAGACGGATGACCCTGACTCCGTAGTGGGAGTAGACGGATGACCCTGACTCCATAGTGGGAGTAGACGGATGACCCTGACTCTGTGGAGGGAGTAGACGGATGACCCTGACTCTGTAGAGGGAGTAGACGGATGACCCTGACTCTGTAGAGGGAGTAGACGGATGACCCTGACTCCGTAGTGGGAGTAGACGGATGACCCTGACTCCGTAGTGGGAGTAGACGGATGACCCTGACTCCGTAGAGGGAGTAGACGGATGACACGGATGGCCCTGACTCTGTATACAGCCCGCCTGCAGCTCAGCTTTCTGTGTCACCTTTAATGGATGCAATAAATGTTTTTTTTCTGCTGTCATTTCTGTCATTGTGATTATTATGGGATATTTTTGCTCAGAGGTAATGAAGACGTGTTCATATTTGACCTTTGCCTGCATTGGAGGAGCTCCGGACCAAGTCCAAGTAGGGCAAAACAAATGGCAAACGCACTCATCAACTTGTTACCAGCTTTACAGCGCGGTGCACACGGAAGGGCCTCGTACAGTACAACAGCAAAACGTTTCCCAGCACACTCACCAGCCAAGGTGCAAAAACAAAACCTGTGTCACCGCTAAGGTTAAAAACAGAGGTTTGGATACACGTCTTCTGCAGAACATGTGACAGCCGCGCCGAGGCACCTCATTTAGTGCGGTCCTAACTCTAAACTATGAGAGTCTCCATCTTGGAGCACATGTAGCAAAATATATAATTGGGTGCAGGTTTAATCAGGAGGAAGCCCAACCTCCCTTAAAAGAGAACTATTGGGTTAGGGCTTTTCCCCACAGTTCTCCTTAGGGTAACAGGAGGGGGAGTTCAGGGATTTGTCCACTCCTGCACCAAAGGAAAACACAGGGACTGTTGCTGGCCTCCTCCTCAGTCTACTAGTTCCCTGGCTATGTCTGGGAACAAGCACATGGATTGGAAAGTCAGACTGGTTGATGCAGGTCAGAGCCTCAGAAAGTACTGAAGCCATGGGATCAGTATGACAGCCAGGCAACTCGGAGAGGTCCACGCTGACGGCCTCTATATTGTGTCAGTACAGGTTTATACCCCGCGGAGTCTATGCTGTGCTGGACAGGTATTGGGGTGACTATACAGGTACGACTTCGGAGAACAGAAGGCAGTAAAAATAATTTATTTTTGGCAGTATAGAAAAATGTACACAGCACCCCACACACACAGATCCGGGGGAGAGAAGATGGCCGCCCGTCTATATTCTGCACTCAGGAACACACCACGTCCAGCCTCCTCCTCCTCCGCCGCTCACAGGTACTGAGGGGAGGTGACGCTCTCCAGCTCCACTTGTATGGACACAATGTGATGACCGGGGACCATGGCCAGACCCAGCACACGAGGCTCTCGCACGGGGAAAGTGTCTGTAGGGCAGAGACAGGGTTTTAGTGGAAAAGTATATAAAGAATACAAAATAAAAGATGGATAGATAGGATAGATAGATAGGATAGATAGATAGGATAGATAGATAGGATAGATAGATAGGATAGATAGATAGGATAGATAGATAGGATAGATAGATAGGATAGATAGATAGGATAGATAGATAGGATAGATAGATAGGATAGATAGATAGGATAGATAGATAGGATAGATAGATAGGATAGATAGATAGGATAGATAGATAGGATAGATAGATAGGATAGATAGATAGGATAGATAGATAGGATAGATAGATAGGATAGATAGATAGGATAGATAGATAGGATAGATAGATAGAGATATATATATATATATAAAAAAATGTTAACAAACATTTTATATACGATAAAGGATTCCTAGAGCACTAAAAGGAGCAGCACAGCAAAAGCAGCTCCCATTCAGGTTGTCTCGGTCTCATTGAAACATCTTAATGGATTGTCCTATATTGGATGACTTATTCGGCTCTGTGCTTAGCTTGAGCTACTGATCTCGGTGAACAACAGGCTTCTTCTACAACACTTTAGGTAAGTTAAGAAGAAAGTGTAAGGCCCAACAGCATTACCTTTCACATAAATAGTGATATTGCCCGTCTGACATCATCGGTTGTCCTCTGCTTAGTTACTAGATGACAGCAGGAAGGGGAGGAACTCTACATCTCAGTCTGGCGACATAGGCAGGTACCTGCAGATGACATATCCCACTAACCCTAGACAAATAGCCATTACACAGGGTGGTTCCTGGGAGTTTATTGGTGGGGTCCGGGCAGACCCTATGAGCACACTCTAGCCGTGAGCAATGCCCAGAGCAGGCATGGCTGACGTAATGACGTTCGCTCTGCCTATAGATAACTATACAAGGGTGGGGGATAGGCAACCGGTCACTGACTGCAAATGAAAGCAGCGGCACCGATCAGTCATTGAAGAAGGAAATAGCCGGCGCTCGCCGGTTCTAAGCCGCGCAACGTCATCATGCTTCTCAGTCCAGACACCTTTGTACATCAGTCCGGCATGACAACACAATCATGATTATTAATGTGTCTGCAGCTTTAAGACGGACTTCCTGCCAGTAGATGGCGCTCTATTCACACGTCTAACAGGCTAACCTGAAGCCAGAACACTGCCATGGATCTCCGGTCATAGAACACATCAAAGGTGCCCGACTGCTGCGGACTTCATCCATATGGTGAGGTGACGGCGCCCTATCCAGGACTTCTGGAAACAGATTGCTGACCTTACTGCAAGCTCCTTCCCCCAAAACTCAGGACCCCAGCGCTGCGCTTGTTGGGGGATCACGACGTACAAACACAAATGAAGAAATAAAGTCACCAGCACGCCAAATAGTAGTTTAGCAATCGTCCATTTAATGACACATTGCCATTCAATGCAAGCGTTTTCGGGGGCCTCAAAAGGTCCCCTTCAAGATTCTGAGCCTGATGAAGGGGACCCCCCTGAGGCCCCCGAAAGCGCTTGCATTGAATGGCAATGTGTCATTAAATGGACGATTGCTAAACTACTATTTGGCGTGCTGGTGACTTTATTTCTTCATTTGTGTTGTCCACGTTGCCACCCGCGGTCATTACAAGCACCCAACCGTCTACACGGGTCCCTTGGGTGTTCTGGTAAGGAGTGCAGCAAGACCTCTGGTTCTGCGCGACGTACAACAATCTCGTCATTCACCTTCCCTATGGAATGTAGTGGAAGGACCCGGGGCCACTGGATGCCGGTGATGAAGGACCATCTGTCTTTGTGTAATATGGTCACACGTTAACTGTTCCATACAATACGGGCCGAGCGGACGAGATGAAGAGATGAGTCTTTAGGGATCGCCTAAAGGCAGTCAGAGTGGGAGATAGTCGTACAGGTTGGGGTAAAGAGTTCCAGAGGATGGGAGAGACTCAAGAGAAGTCCTGTAGGCAAGTATGGGAGGAGTGGACAAGGGAGCTGGAAAGCAGGAAGTCTTTGGAAGAGCGGAGGGGACGGTTAGGGTGATACTTTGAGACAAGGTTTGAGATATAGCCGGGGTCAGAGTTGTGGATGGCTTTGTAAGCGATTGTTAATATTT
>NW_017309481.1:22501-28192 GCF_000935625.1 Nanorana parkeri
GAGAGATAACAATGGAAATGGAGTGGATGAGCAGCATAGAAAGGAGGGTGAGTTCCCCGGATAGCAGAGGATGAGATGCAGTCACACAATGGCTGCCGCGGTGGAAGAAGGAAGAAGGAGATCACACTGATAAAAGGGCCGTCACGACTCTGCCCGGAGCTCAGCTGTATGGTGGAGGAAGTGATGTCCATGGAGGGGGGGGTCGGGGGGGCGCTCACCTGAAGGACGAAGGAACTCCTGCGCTGAACCCAGGATGACGTTACAGTCTCGGTCAGTACAGAGGAAGCAGCCAATCAGGGAACGTCCATCCGTCATCTCGATCCGCATGTTTCTGTTCAGAAGAGACTCCAGCTTCTGGCGGGCGCTGTCCCCCGGCTCCACGTCCGAGTCCTGCTGATACACAGACATAACAAATGTATTGTTTAATAACACGTGTCCCCAGACACGGCACACACGGCTACAATGAACACGCTTATTATCACATACACCGCTACAATAAATCGGTGAGTCAGGTTCCTGCCGGGAAAAAGTCTCTGCTGTAGAATAAGAACATTACAGTTTACCATTGATCATGTTACAACAGGCTAAGAACCAGCCTTCGGGATCAAAGATAGGGATGCTCGGCCACACTAAAGTAGACATGATCAGTCCTAACTGAGAACTTCATACCAACTGTGAAGCATGGTGGTGGTAATCTCCCCAGGCTGACCCTCTTCTATTATGATACTGGCCCCATTGACTCTGATGTATTAGTATAATAACACCCCCACTGTCAACAATCTCAGCCCCCTCTATAGGATTTCTCAGCCTCCTCTAAGTGACAACAATGTCAGTCCTGTACTCACCCCAGGAGGGGGGCTGCAGCCATTCTCCTCCAGCACTGCAGCCATGTCCAGCTCTCTCCGCACTGCACTCTGGGAGACACACAGCACAGCCACCATCTGCCGGAGACACACCCCTCAAAGCCGCTTCCAGCCAATAGGACGTGCTGTAAAGTCACTACGCCGGACGTGACGTCAGATCAGAGCCGGTGGAACGCGGAAGACAGAGCGGAAGTGACAAATGAGGGCGGAAGAGAGGAAGACAGGGCGGAAGTGGCCATGGGAGAGTGGAAGTAAGGCTCTGCGCGTCCCGTTGCCGGGGTAACCAAGAAGCCTCCTGCCATGTCTCCGGCCAGAGCTCCGTCATTACCACTGGCCTCCCAGTACCGAGGTGACCCAGAAAGCGCAGCTGTCTTCTCCCCGCTTTCCTTTTTAAAGTCCAAATCCAACCACATTTGTGTTCTGTCAGTTTTAGGAGGAAGGGTTCAAATATCTGGTTTTCATCTGCGACCCCATGGGGGGGGGATTTTCCCTCACTTCCTGTCTATGAGAGAACCTTAGAATGTACGATGAATAATAAGAACACAAAATGCAACATGACCCGTTGTAGGGGGGGTATAGTAAGGTCAGGGTATCACCAGTCTAGTGAAACATAGAATAAGGAAGGACAATACATAACATAGAAATAGGTAAAAAGAACAAACAGTGTAATGAAGAGCTAAACTAGGAAGGAAGGAAGAAAATGAGAAAAGTTCCTCTGGTGGATCAGGAATCTACAACGCTCAGGCTAAGGCCTCATTCACACGAGAAACGGCCGGCACATACAGCTCCGTGCGGCGTGCACGGCCGCATCGGGCAGCTCCCGGGAAGGACAGGTGCTGCGTGTGATTAGTACGCAGCCCCCGTCCTTCTCTATGGGAGTACGCGGCCACGCGCCACCCTACGCTCAACCCCAAGTGCAGGTCCGTACGGATGCAGGTGTCTCGGCTCGGACGCAGACAGGATCTATCCTGTCAGCGTACGAGTACGGACACCCGCGCGGACGTGTAGGTGTAACCCGTATGGCTGCGTACTCCCATAGAGAAGGACGGGGGCTGCGTACTAATCACCCGCAGCACCTGTCCTTCCCGGGAGCTGCCCGATACGGCCGCACTTGCAGCACGGAGCTGTACGTGCCGGCTGTCTCCCATGTGACTGAGGCCTTAAAGAGCGTAACAGTATTTGTAAGAAAACCTGTATGTGTTGTCTCTTCGTATCTGTTCCTTTGTCAGTCTATGAGTCAGTCACATTCTATCCGTCCTTCTGTATAAGAGCTGGACCATGACCCCATGTCTGTCTGTGAGCCGGGATTTACATTTCCATCTTGTGTCTCCTGTTAGGTGACATTTTGTTGAAGCCAATTATTGAAGCTGCCGGGAAGGATATCAGTCACTGGTTCAACCCCAAGACTGGAGATGTGAGTATAGACTAGAGATCTCCTCCTTATTTAAACTGTCTGATCATGAAGATGATATTGTGTGTGTGTGTGTGTGTATATATATGTGTGTGTGTGTGTGTATATATATATGTGTGTGTGTGTGTGTATATATATATGTGTGTGTGTGTGTGTATATATATATGTGTGTGTGTGTGTGTATATATATATGTGTGTGTGTGTGTGTATATATATATGTGTGTGTGTGTGTGTATATATATATGTGTGTGTGTGTGTGTATATATATATGTGTGTGTGTGTGTGTATATATATATGTGTGTGTGTGTGTGTATATATATATGTGTGTGTGTGTGTGTATATATATATGTGTGTGTGTGTGTGTATATATATATGTGTGTGTGTGTGTGTATATATATATGTGTGTGTGTGTGTGTATATATATATGTGTGTGTGTGTGTGTATATATATATGTGTGTGTGTGTGTGTATATATATATGTGTGTGTGTGTGTGTATATATATATGTGTGTGTGTGTGTGTATATATATATGTGTGTGTGTGTGTGTATATATATATGTGTGTGTGTGTGTGTGTATATATATATATATGTATATGTATGTGTGTGTGTGTGTGTGTATATATATTTCTTTGCTGTTTGCAGCCATTTTATTTTGTCGCTGTGTTCACAGATCAAGACTTTTATCAATCCGCTAACTGGCTGTTTGAGATACTGTACACCGCAGGGGCGCTTTCTTCATATATCCCCTTCCTACCCCTGCTCAGACTGGGACACAGACTTCGGGCGCCCCTGGTGGCGGGATTCATCCTATGAGATCGGCATCTTGTCTGCCAAAACCCGTTTCATACGTATCATTAACACGCTGACATCCCAGGAGCAGACCCTGGAGGTAAGGGACTCTACGTGGTCTTCTCTTCTTGCAGGGTGATACAGACAGAAGGGAGCTATGAGTCTGTCCTCCTCCTGCAGGGTGATACAGACAGAAGGGAGCTATGAGTCTGTCCTCCTCCTGCAGGGTGATACAGACAGAAGGGAGCTATGAGTCTGTCCTCCTCCTGCAGGGTAACACAGACAGAAGGGAGCTATGAGTCTGTCCTCCTCCTGCAGGGTAACACAGAGGGTGCGGTGGGAAAGGAAGTTCATAGTGTCGCCCTTATCTCTTTTAGGTCTGTTCAGAGGAAACTATATGGGAGATTCTCCGCCGATATTTGCCATACAATGCCCATGCTGCCAGTTACACGTGGAAGTACTGCGGCGTTCCGCTGAACATGGACCTGACACTAGAGGAAAATGGTGTGAAGGATGAAGATGATGACTTTGAGGAGCTGAAGATGGATTCAGACCTGTATACAGCCAGCATACACTTATATTTCAATGATGACTTGACTGAACTCTGAATAAGAAGACATCGACGCCTCTACTACGTCTCCTGATACATAGTGCCAGTTTCGTATGTTCTTAGGCCAAGTCATTTGTTGTTCGTTCCATTAATTCATGTGCAGAGTAGCCAATCAAAATGCAGATCCTATGTTGCCAGAAACCAATCACAGTGCAGGCATCCCTCGACATAACAGCCAATCACAAAGCCAGATATAATCCTGTTCTTTAGGGGTTTTCTACGACGATTGAACATTTCTTCTAATAAGTTAATAGATTGTTTCTAGAGACGAGTAAAAGCGCGGCTCCAGCTTCTACAACCCCCAGACTTGAAATACTTTCTTGTATCTACCTGTCATGCCAAGTACATATACCTAACTCCAAGAGAACTTGAACTGATCACATGACAAGCAGGCTCCTCCTACTATTCTCCACCAGTGGTTGGTCCTCATTGTGGTCAAGTGTGAGCGCTGTTCTCCTCAGCGTTCTTCTGGACCTATTTAAGGGGTGTGTCCATGACAGCCTGGACTCACAGGAAGTGGCTTGAATGACGCTGGCCATCATCATTCATCCTGGATAAGGACCAGTGCCAAAAGAGTACCCGGAGGGCAGTGCCGGAGCGCAGGAAGGGTGAGTCAGGGCTGAGATAAAGTCGTTTATCACCCAAGGCGCAAAGGCCATAGTGTGTCCTTCCTCATGGGCTGTGAACTACTTCAGCAGTATAGGTTGCAGGCGCTGCCCTTTTTATACCCACTTCCTGCTGAGGCACCAAAGGTGGGCCAGGGCGTAAGGTGAGTAATACGTAAAATAAACCTTTTTTTGTATGCACAGGAGAGTAAGGGATCTTAAAAAATGTTCAGAACTGGAGTAGGACTTTAAATATTTTCTAATTGCTCATAATTTTTTTTTTTATGATTTACAGCCATAAGGTTTATGTGAGAGAACTGGGCCCTCATCTGAAATCATCCATGGAGGAATGCGGGGGTGGGGTTCATTATAATCAGCTGGTGGACTTCCTGTGTTGTAATGAAGAGAGGTGTAGTGTCGGCATCCCTTTAGTAGTAATTAACCCTTAGGCCCCATTCACACTGAGCGACATGAAAATCGCGCGATATTGCGCGACGAGCGATATTGAGCGACTTTTTCCTATTGGGCTGTATGCAATCAGGAGCAAAATCGCTCGAAAAAAGGGTCATGTAGGAGCGACAAGCTACAGCGACGAGCTACAAGCGATATTGAGCGACGAGATGTGAACAGCTCCAATGGATTGGAGAAGCTACATAGAGCGATATCGCGTGGAAATATGAGCGATAGCGCTGCAAAAATCGCTCAGTGTGAATGGGGCCTAAGGGAGAATCTCACCAAAAATTACATTCCTATTGCAAGGGTCGCCAAAAATTGTATTTGTGTCTTAGCGCAGACTTCTGGGAAAATAATTCAGTGACATTTCTGGGGGCTGTTCAGTTCACCAACTGTGTACGGAACGCCTCCAGATCACTATATTGCATTCATTTATTTTTTTTCTTCAACAGATTTAGAACCTTTTCCTTTTTTTAAAGATTTTTTTCATTTTTATATGTTTAAAGTGGAGTTACCCTTTAAGTACCTCACAGCTCATATAGGGAGAGACTCTTTTTTTTGCCTTGGGTGCTAAAGGAACTTGTGATGAGTTTGAAGTATTCAGAAGGCAGTTTTGGGGGCCCGCTTTTCAGTTCTATTGGTAGTTTTATACACTGAACATATGTAACGGGTTCATCTTCAAACATTCGCTCCCCTGCCTTCCCTTTGCTCTACACCTGTTACATTGGACTGGGCAGCCTGCTGTACCAGACTACACCTGTAGATGGCACCGGAGTCCAAATCTAAAATCGGGATCCTGGGAATCTCTACAACATGTATGGCAACACGTAGCCCTCTCGTTCCTCTGTGGCCCTCAATTGGTTAAGTATTGGAAGTGAATGAGGCCCCCGGGTTTTCTGGAATTGACTCCACTTCCTGACATCATCATTTTCTTGCAGAATACTTGAACAATGGTTTACAT
>NW_017309481.1:29098-32989 GCF_000935625.1 Nanorana parkeri
CGGATACAATGTTGCAATTATTAATATCACATTAATTACCATCTTTTTCTAGAAGCGAGTAGGTGTGGCCCTTAGGGGACATAATGTGGCACTTTGCAAGTTCACTCCATTCGGCACACTGTTTCCTATTTGAGTCTGACATACTGTACCTGTTGTGCGAGTTATGAATAGAAAACATCAGCAACCATTCTTGCTAAGTTACGGATGGATGTGGATCGGTTGCTACGGGCAACAAGGAATGTTCCTGATAGCACACGTTAGCTCCATTGTCTCTTGGTGAGGATTGCCCAGCGGGGGGGGGTAGATTTTCCTGGCTGTTCCCCTTTAAATCTTTGTCTTCCTGTGCTTGTAAATCAGCGCGTGCTCCTTCCCTGCACAGACGGGTTCAAGTGCCATTCATTATATACCGCAATCTCCATTAAACATTGATTTTGTAGCACCAGACAGGATGCAGTGAGTGCATGTGTGAAGTGTAATGATTCTCCTCCATCCACTGGAAGGTGGCAAGAAAAGATCAGAGGACGCCTCGGCTTATACAGGAATCAGTTTATTACAGATGACGTTCAATCTGCATAGATTTTACTTCCCCTGGTTCCCCCCTCCCCCCTCATCAACATGAGAATGACATCGTTACATAAAGCATGTTTTCATGACATGCCTTTATTGTAAACCTACATGCCTCATTACATGCCTTATTGCTGGTATGTAAAGCTGGGGACACACCAGACCCGGGCATTTTACAGAAGCGGGCCACCTCCAGCCCTTGGGCTGTCCCTGTCCAGACATGGGCTGAGAAACAGTTGTCTGGACTGCGATCTCTGACCTACGCTCGGTTATGGCTGGCTGGCAGCAAAAGCCCAGTTCAGGTCGCCCTACTCTTTAGTTGTTAGTTGCTAGGACCGCTGGCATCCTCGCAACCAATGACGTCAGATGTCCACCTCCTCTGCAGTCATTGGTTGCTAGGACCAACAGCGGAGGCCCCCAAACGTGTTCCCACCAGCATTTACAGGAGGATGGAAGAGTATCTTCTTGTGGCCTCTCCGGCTCCCGCCTCTGGCCTACTAATAAAGTATGTGCGGACAATAATATAAAGGGGCGCTATAAAGGGGACAAGCAATGTAAGAGGTCGCTCTAATGGCGATGTTATCAAAACCATAAAATGTATTTCTTTTTATAAAGCCATAAAATGAATATTGAGCAGAAGTAATTCAGCCTATCGGCTTGGCCCTCCACAACAGTCCCACGTTCTCATGTGGCCCCCTGAGAAAATGAATTGCCCACCCCTGGTATACACGGTTAGCACTTCATCCAAAGTTCTAACCAACCCTCATTTTCACAATGTTCACTCAATTTCCTAATTGTCAATGGGGTTGAATCTATGATTGATTTTGAACGCAGTGACGGGGGAAAAAATGGAAGGACCAAGATGGAAATGTTTTTGCACGAACGAAATGTTAATAGTGTTTGAGAAGCTCCATTAATTTCCAAAACCCAGCGTTAGGACGGATTGGCCACCCCTGGTACACACAGACAGAACTTCGTCCAAAAAAGTCATTTTCACAACGTTCATTCAATTTCCTAACAATCAATGGGGTCACACTGATGATCGATATGAAACCCAGTGACGGGAAAAAAATGGACGGACCGACCAGCACCAAGTGTTCAAGAAGCTCCATTCATCTCCAAGATCGAGTTTTAGGACGGAGCGGAATTGTGAACGACGCTGGTCAAGTCTTTGATGGCATTATCCAGTGAGATCTTTAGTACAAAGGGCGGTGCGAAATTCTAACCGTGTTTGTACGAGAAGCTCCGTTCATTTCCAAAATGGTGTGTTAAGACGGATTGCCCACCTCTGGTCAACACGGTTAGAATTTCGCCCGAAAAAAGGCATTTTCAGAACATTCATTCGATTTCCTAAATGTCAATGGGGTCAAATTTATTTTCGACCAGAGTGAGGGGGGGGGGGAAAATTGAAGGAGCAAGATGGACATTTTTTCTCAATTGAATGAAATTCTAACAGTGTTGAGACGGAACGTAATTTTGGACAACTTTGGTCAAGTCTTTGATGGCGTTATCCAATGAGATCTTTCGTACAAAGGGCGGTAAGAAATTCTAACCGTGTTTGTACGAGAAGCTCTGTTCATTTCCAAAATCGAGTGTTAAGATAGATTGTCCACCTCTGGTCAACACGGTTAGAATTTTGTCAGAAAAAGGCATTTTCAGAACATTCATTCAATTTCTTAATTGCCAATGGGGTCAAATCTATTTCGACCACAGTGAGGGAAAAATTTTTCTCACATGAATTAAATTCTAACAGTGTTTTGCTGGGCACACATCTTACAACCATCGCAAGACTTTTGTCTTGCGATGGTTGTAAGGTACTTAAAAGTACGTACGATCTGCCTATCTTGCATAGGCAGAATGTACTTGCGATGATCGCAAGCCACGCCCCCTGAGGGGCGGGCTTCCGATGACCGCAATGCCGTACAGGCGGTGTGCAATTGCGCACACCGGCCCGTACGGCTTTTATCGTACGAACATGCCACAAACCCGCCGAACATCGTACGATGTTCGGCGGGTTTTGGAACATGTCCGTATGTTAAAAGTCGTGTGACCTTACAGTAGTAGAGGTCGCACGGCTTCCACACACCTTACGATAATGGTACGATCGCAGGATTTCCCGCAATTATCGTACGATTATCGTAAGGTGTGTGGGGACCTTTAGAACGACGCTGGTCAAGTCTATGATGGCGTTATCCAGTGAGGACTTTAGTACAAAGGGCGGTAAGAAATTCTAACCGTGTTTGTACGAGAAGCTCCGTTCATTTCCAAAATCGAGTGTTAAGACGGATTGCCCACCTCTGGTCAACACGGTTAGAATTTCGCCGGAAAAAAGGCATTTTCAGAACATTCATTTGATTTCCTAATTGTCATTGGGGTCAAATCTATTCTAGACCACAGTGAGGGGAAAAAAAAAAGTGAGACGGAATGGAATTTTGGAACGACGTAGAATGCGCATATTTTATGCTGTCAGCAGGGGGGGGCGCGAGGAGGGTCAGCCGACGCTCGGCGGCTCGTTTAAAGCCGCAGAAGGCGGCGGTGACAAGCGCGGCGATCCCACTTGACATTTTCTTGTCTAAGCGGCTCTGGGGTGGCGGAATGTCCTGTCCCCCCCCTCCTCCCCCGACATCTGCAGTGAAGTGCTCCTCTTTAATAATGTGACCGGTGGCTGCGGAGCTGGAGAAATTGCCATGTCTGCGTTTGGCGGTATCTTAAGCTGTAAGAGCTGATAAATGGCCTCCACTTAGTAAGGGGAAGACAAACGTTCAAAGTGCTGCATCATCCAGATGCGTGGGTAGCCAAGGGGCTCCTTCTGGTCGGCGAAATAAATCCATCATGGTAATTGAAGTCGATGTAAACTCTTAACCGGGTGACATTTGGGGCTTGTTTGTACAAGAACTGTTGGGCTTGGTTGGGCCAACGCGGCTCTAACGCAACGGCAAGGCATAAAGTCTCACTTTTATATAGGGCTCGCTCAGGGGCGTAACTAGAAATCACAGGGCCCCATTGCAAAATGTTGTATGTTACGCCCCTTGCAGAGCCCACCTGAGATCCTACACAGCCTGTCTAAGAGTGACCCTGCAGAGCCCACCATAGACCCTCTATGGTGGGCTCTGCCGGGTCTCAGGTGGGCTGGTCACACCCCTGCACACCTCTTACCTGTCAGCCCCGATCCGCTGTCAGCCTTCTCCACCGCCGGGCCCCCGCCTCCTTCTCGGTCACCGGCAGGCCTCGGCCTCCTCCACCCCAGCTGCTGGCTGTCACTGACTGTGAGGAGGAACGCGCCACTGCACAGATCA
The DNA here is from genome assembly GCF_000935625.1 of Nanorana parkeri. Taxonomy (NCBI): domain Eukaryota; kingdom Metazoa; phylum Chordata; class Amphibia; order Anura; family Dicroglossidae; genus Nanorana; species Nanorana parkeri. The sequence continues at coordinate 32,959 of NW_017309481.1, forward strand.
CTGGCAGGTTGTCAGTGATCTGGACAGCGGC
>NW_017309481.1:33477-33817 GCF_000935625.1 Nanorana parkeri
CGGAAGGGGCGGGGGAGCGGGCGGGTACAGCTGGCTCTGCCTCTAGATAGGCAGAGCCAGCTGTCAGTCACGCAGCTGGGCGGATCCAGACCTAATTGTCGGGATCCGCTTCAGCTGCGGCGTCTTAGTATACCGCTATGGGAGGACGCTAGTTTGTGTCCTCCCGTTACCCTAAGGAGAACTAGGGGGAAAAGCCTTAATCCCATAGTTCTCCTTTAAGCAAGCACTGCGCATCACGGCCCATACACAACACACACCATTCATAATGTGCAACATAACATGTGCCCCCCGGTGATGTGAATAGGCCCTTAGTTTTCTAGAGCAGTCTTTCTCAACCAGG
>NW_017309481.1:34132-34387 GCF_000935625.1 Nanorana parkeri
GTGACCCTGCAGAGCCCACCATAGACCCTCTATGGTGGGCTCTGCCGGGTCTCAGGTGGGCTGGTCACACCCCTGCACACCTCTTACCTGTCAGCCCCGATCCGCTGTCAGCCTTCTCCACCGCCGGGCCCCCGCCTCCTTCTCGGTCACCGGCAGGCCTCGGCCTCCTCCACCCCAGCTGCTGGCTGTCACTGACTGTGAGGAGGAACGCGCCACTGCACAGATCACTGGCAGGTTGTCAGTGATCTGGACAGC
>NW_017309481.1:34439-41173 GCF_000935625.1 Nanorana parkeri
CGTACCTCCTCACAGCCGCCAGTGACAGCCAGCAGCCTGCGATGCCATTGCGACCCAGGCAGCCCGCACGGCATCAGAGGGACCCCTTTGTTCCTCGTCCTGGCTGGACCCCCCCCTGTGCCTTGGGCCCCATAGCGGCCGCCACTGAGCTGAGTTGGTCTGTGGTTGCGATAAACTGATGCAGGCATACATTGTAACACATCGCAAGCTTACCCCGCATGGCAATGTGATGCAATGTGCTGCCAGGCCCCCGAATGGAGCGCCATTTAAAGGAGAACTATGAGGCGAGTGCTTTTCACTCACCTCATAGTTCTAGCCGACCTGTGACAATGAGACTGTCACAGGTCGGCTCAGTAGATCGGGAGGTGAGCGAACACATACCGGCGTTCGCTCACCTCTCGATCCTGTCACGGCTCTCTGCCGTGACAGGGGAGGGGCTGGATTCCCCCCTCCCCGCTCCGATCCGCCAGCGCTGACTGGCGGAACGGACGGGGGAGGGGGCGGGTACAGCTGGCTCTGCCTCTAGATAGGCAGAGCCAGCTGTCAGTCACGCAGCTGGGCGGATCCAGACCTAATTGTCGGGATCCGCTTCAGCTGCGGCGTCTTAGTATACCGCTATGGGAGGACGCTAGTTTGTGTCCTCCCGTTACCCTAAGGAGAACTAGGGGGAAAAGCCTTAATCCCATAGTTCTCCTTTAAGCAAGCACTGCGCATCACGGCCCATACACAACACACACCATTCATAATGTGCAACATAACATGTGCCCCCCGGTGATGTGAATAGGCCCTTAGTTTTCTAGAGCAGTCTTTCTCAACCAGGATGCCCTGGCTTACTGGGGTGCCTACTGGCTTCTTCAGGGGGTGACTCAGATTTGAGTGATGGTAGGACTCTGATGGAAAGGGGGGCTACTAATGTGAAGGGGGAACTCAAATTTCCTTAATACGTATCTAAGAAGAAAGTATTTTCTGAACAAGCTATTTAGAATGCTGAGAACCATTATTCTTCTTATTATCCAATATTACTTCATGCCCTTTGACCTCACAGTTCCAGTCGAGTGACCGCGTCTATGAAACCTAAATCGTCGGCGGTACTCCAAGAACACGCTCGTCAGCGTTCACTGAATCCGGAACTGTCTAGTTTTACTTTGGCTTACATTTGAGTATAGACAGATTGAAACGTCTGAGAATTTGGCGACCCCGAACTGCACACACATTACACGGCCCGCTGAACAGGCCCAAGGCTTTGCGAAGCTGCTGAGCAAAGCTGTCATCAACTTTTTTTGCTCTCCCACCTGAAGGATCAACGGCCCACTTGTAGGGGCGGCTGAAGGATCTCCCGCTGTTCCTCATCGCTCTCTGAAAACCTGAATTAATCGGTATATTGCTGTACATGTCCAGGTCTCCCGTGTGGCGGCGTGCCCAAGGCCTTTGTTGATAGAAAATATTACTTCCAACCAATTCAAATACGGGCAGCACAGCGCGTAAGCGGTTAGAACTTTGCCTTGAAGCATCAAGGTGCCAAATTCATTCCTTACCGGGGAAGATTGACATTGATTCCCTGTAGGACCTCCTATTTCTTCCAAAGAACATACAGTACATGAGGCCAACCTTTCTCAACCAGTGTGCTGAGATACCCTGGAGTGCCTTCTGGCTTCCTCAGGGGTTCCCCCGAAATCTTGGGATGGTGGGAATCTGATTTGAAGGGTGATTGAGGACTCTGATGTGAAGGGAAAGCTGAGGACTCTGATGTGAACAGGGGAGGCTGAGGACTCTGATGTGAACAGGGCTTCTGATATGAAGGTGGGGACTGAGGACTCTGATGTGAATGGCTCTCCTGATATGAAGGGTGTGGACTGAGGACTCTGATGTGAACGGGGCTCCTGATATGAAGGGTGGGGACTGAGGACTATGATGTGAACGGGGCTCCTGATATGAAGGGGGTGGGACTGAGGACTCTGGTGTGAACGTGGCTCCTGATATGAAGGGGGGGAGGGGGACTGAGGACTCTGATGTGAATTGGGCTCCTGATATGAAGGGTGGGGACTGAGGACTCTGATGTGAACGGGGCTCCTTATATGAAAGGTGGGGACTGAGGACTCTGATGTGAATGGGGCTCCTGATATAAAAGGTGGGGACTGAGGACTCTGATGTGAACGGGGCTCCTGATATGAAAGGTGGGGACTGCGGACTCTGATGTGAATGGGGCTCCTGATATGAAAGGTGGGGACTGCGGACTCTGATGTGAACGGGGCTCCTGATATGAAAGGCGGGGACTGAGGACTCTGATGTGAACGGGGCTCCTGATATGAAAGGTGGGGACTGAGGACTCTGATGTGAACGGGGCTCCTGATATGAAAGGTGGGGACTTTTAGACTGGGGTGCCTCGAGATTTTTCATACTTTTAAAGGGTGCCGGGACTGAAAATAAGTCGAGAGACGCTGTGTGAGGATCAGAGTTCCCGGGCTTTTTGTTCTCTGCACATACAAGTCTATGACAATGCAAAAGCAGCTTGAAACAGATGAAACGCAGTTGAGAAGAAGGTCAGCTCCGGGACAGATGCACCCGTCAATGAATTCAAGAGTGACCTCCGAAGCATCTCACGTCTAATGTCAAAAGCAAGCCGGCAGACATAATCTCCTAATCAGCTTCAAACCACCCCAGCAGTGTGCACGCATGTGACCGCGTTCGAGTCATTCAATTGTAACATCCCCTGGGGCAAAGGCCCGACGTGGATGATCTATGTACTCCGCCAAGTGTTGTGGAAAGCGTTGCCGCTACACCGATAGATCAATTATAATGTGTCAGAGCTTAATTAGGGCCATCATTACGGGACCGGTGTTCATGGCACCGCAGCTGCTCACGCTACAGCAAGGGGTGGACAAATCAATATAGAATTTAGGAGCCAGTCTGTCCAATCTAGGAGCCAGAAGGGTTTTTTTTTGGGAAGCGAGCACAACTAGAGCTCCGTCATCAACTCCTCCCATGCTCGCCTCCAGGACTTCACTAGAGTGTCTCCCATTCTATGGAACTCTCTACCCCAACCTGTCCGTCTATCTCCCACACTGACTGCCTTTAGGTGATCCCTTAAGACTCATCTCTTCAGGGAAGCCTATCCCACCTCAACCTAACCGCTGGTCCATCACTTTCTCAAACATTCATCCCCGCGCAGCTACCTCCTCATGTATCACTTCCCCCTCCCTTTTAGATTGTAAGCCCTCAGGGGCAGGGCCCTCCTTACCATCCTGTCTTGAATTGTATTGTGACTGTAATGTCTTCCTTATATTGTAAAGCGCTGTGCAAACTATTGGCCCTATATAAATCCTGTATAATAATAGTCATAGCATCATGTTGAAAGGCCTACTACTGCTGATTTTGTGCGGCGCCACTCGAGGATCAGAGGTTTTCATGGGCCAGGAGTGCCATGTGACTTCTGTGCGTTTGACTCCGATAATTGGTCGCCTGCTGAACATGTTGAGGAGCATTGGTTACCTGGCTTCCAAGATTTGTCCAGCCCTGCTCTAAAGTGAAACTCTACTTTTAGGATATCAAAACTGAGAGAAATAGGCAAGGGGGGCGCATTGAGGAACCTGGACTTGGGGCAGCAGAGAGAGTAAATCCGGCCCTGGGTACATCTATAACATTTGAGAAGATATGTTGTTGGTGGCCCAACCACCCAACATTTACCTCCTCCCCCTCCTAGTTATGAACAGACGTTTTGGAGATACGGGTCTTTAGGGTCTGTTTCCCCGAGAATAAGACCTAGTACTATTTTTGGGAATTGCTAAAATATAAGACCTACCCCGAAAATAAGACCTAGTTGTGACCATTCCCAGGGACTGTGGTCAGTGGTGTATTTTGGTTTTGTGCTGCCCTAGGCAAGACTAAACTCGGGCACCCCCCTCAATCTAAAGAATACATTGCAGTCCCCAGCCTGCTTCTGGGACATCCCGACCTGCGGATCACATGCTATGGCCAGCCCCGAGCTACCCGCTGCTTCTCCTCCACCTCCTGTACAAATCCAGCTGGACCACAACTCACTGAGCCCTCCCCTCCACCAGGCAGCTCTCTAATCAGTCAACCGCTCTTGGGGCCTTGCGGCCACCTAATTTGCCTCAATCGCCACTGCCTGATTCTGTGCCGTCCAGCCTCGGCCCACTGGGCAAGTGGACAGTATGCCCAAAGGCATGCCTGTCCGGCTAATTGGTTTGGGGTGGTGTTTTCTGCTGCCCTCCCGGAAAGTGCCGCCCTAGGCAAATGCCTAGTTTGCCTTGCAGTAGATACACCCCTGACTGTGGTGGCATAAGGGGGAACTTGAAGAGCCGCAGGAGAGAATCAGCGGTGCCAACGAAGCCGGCTCCTGTCGCAGGCGGAGTCATACCAAATGCACTCCGCCTGTGAGGAATCCATAGTAAAAGCGCGCTTCACTCATTCTGGCCAGCGATTGGTTAGCAAATTGCTCCTGGAAAGGTACGGCGCCCCCGATTACCCTGATCACCACATTTGTGTACATGGATACATGTAGACTGTTGTACATGAAGACGTGTGGATTGTTGTACATTAAAAAAATAAGACCCAGTGTGTTTTTTTGAGCCAAAAAAAATATAAGACAGTGTCTTATTTTCGGGGGAAACACGGTAGCTGCTCTACACCCCCCATCACATGTTCTGTACTGGAAGTGCTTTGTGTGAATCTCACACCAACTACATACTGTACGTAACACGGAGACTGAAGGCCAATTTTCTCATTCTTGTACTGTGAACCTCATTGTCTTGTACTTGTTGTTTTCACAGTTTCCTGTTGTATGAAACTCAAAGAAGAAGAATTTTGTACTTTTTTGATAAAGAATAAAAAAAAAAAAATCAAATTAAAATACTTCTAAACTTTTTTTAATTTAATCATTTTCGATAGAGGAGGGGTAAAACTGATGTCATTTTTTTTTTGCTGTTGTTATCTGGGAGATTTCCCTTCACTTCCTGTCCTGTGGACTCAACAGGAAGTGAGAGGATATCTTTCCAATGTGAGGGAAATCCCCTCTTGCATTGTATACTAATTCAGCCTTCTGGCTTCCTCAGGGCTGCCTAAAGCACAGCGTCATGCGTTTCTGTGCATGGCCGGCACCTAGGGGCGTCCCGAGCCGGGGGGGTCACCCAGGAGCGGGGACCGGGCGACACCCTGCCATGACGTCATTGCGCATGTGCGTGACGTCATCGCGCATGCGCGGCTATCTAATTGACGCCTGCCGGCGGCCATCTTAGTGATGGACACCGGCAGAGGGAGGGACGGTTACCCAGTGGGATGAGGTGTGCCGCCGGGTCCCCTCCTCTCTCCTGACACTGTCAGGCACTGGGCCCATGACCGAGTGCCCGACTTTTTTAGAGGGTTGACACCAAAATGACTGTCAATCATTTTGGTGTCACCCCTCCAATAGTGTCACCCGGGTGCGGGCTGCACCCCCCCTTGTGACACCACTCCCAGCGCCATGGAAACATTATGCCAATCCAGGGTGGGTGGGATCCATTCAGAGAAGTTTGCTTCTGTCCTGGCCCGCTCCGCCTCCCTTGGCTCCTGATATGATGGTAGCACTCTGATGTAAAGGGGAACTCTGATGTGAAAGGAAGGACTTCTGAAATGAAGAGGGCTCTTGATTTGAATGAGGGGGGGGGCTTCTGATGCGGACAGGGCTCCTGATGCAGACGTGAAAGGAGGGGGCTATGATATGAAAGAGGCTTCTGATGTGAAGTGGACTTCTAATGTAAAGGGGGCTTCTCATGTGTAGGAGGGCTCCTAATTTAAAAGGGAGCTATAGTGTGAAAGGGGGGAACCCCACTTTTTTGTTTGGAGTCCCCCCCCCCCTTAAAATCCATACCAGACCCTTTTCTCAACCAGTGGGGAAGCTAGACATTCTGTCACCCGGGGCAAAGACCCAGTTGCTCTCCCCCCAAGGGAGAAGTTCTTCATTCACACCCAGTTGCTCCCCTCCTAAAGCAGCACCCGGGGCACGTGCCCCCGCCCCCCCCAAGCTTTGGCCCTGATCTGAAGTTAGGGTCTGGTATACATTTTCTACATATTATATTGCAGTGCCTTGAGACTTTGCATACTTTTAAATGGTGCCGGTGTTCTATTAAAGTTTGTGACTACATTAGAATGTGTGACCATTGACGTGGTCACACATTTTAACACGATCCCGCCCAGTTTTACAGCGGTGGAATGTGTGACCGGTCACGTGGTCACACATTTTAAAGTAATCCTGCCCAGTTTTTCAGCGGTGGAATATGTGACCGCCAATGAGTCAAGAGTTCCAACGCTTTCTCACCTGTTCCAGGGCGGATCGGCATTGCAGATCGTATGTGCAGGAGAACCGCCAACAACCAACCAATTTTCCTGCACGCTCCATGTTCCAAATGCCACCAGCAATAGCAACCACACACGTGCTTTGCGGGAAAGCGCAAATATGCAGCAAATTGAACTTTTTGGAACTCTCCGCAGTTGTGAACTCGGCCATAGAAGTTGTCTGTCCCCGTTGGGAAGATTTGCTCGTACTTCCTGTCAGGGTATTATCATGAGAAGAATTCTCTATGGACACATAGAAAGGGATGAATCCATGACAAAACCAAAGCCTCTAAAAATAAAAAAACAAACAGGCTAGATTGGAACTTTAGAGTAGAATTCCAATAAAAACAATATGTTTTGTCTTCTGGGATCCCCCCCCCCCCGCCCCTTGAAAAAAGGGTAGT